>NW_012117933.1:2105922-2106664 GCF_000951035.1 Colobus angolensis palliatus | reverse complement strand
CATTGTGGTTTTGATTTGCATTTCTCTAATGGCCAGTGATGATGAGCATTTTTTCATGTGTCTGTTGGCTGCATAAATGTCTTCTTTTGAGAAGTCTATTCATATCCTTTGCCCACTTTTTGATGGGGTTGTTTTTTCTTGTAAATTTGTTTAAGTTCTTTGTAGATTCTGGATATTAGCCCTTTGTCAGACAGGTAGATTGCAAAATTTTTCTCCCATTCTGTAGTAGACCAGGGCTTCTTAAAGGGTGATCTGCAGATGGGCAACCTCAGCAGTACCTGAACTGTGTGAGTAATGCTCATTCTCAGGCTCCACCCAAACTCTGCTGAATCAGAAACTGAGGAGTAGGGCCTGGTGATCTAAGGGATGCTGGTGATCAATTTTGAGAACCACTAGTTTAGAGATTTCTAGCCAAACATTTTTTTTCTTTTCAATGTTCTGGTCCTTGAGTGTAAAGATCTGTGTTCATCATACTCCTCAGTTAGTGTCACATGATCATCTGTGGTGTGTTTTCTTATTGTTTTACTTATTTTATCACCTTTAACCCCATTTAATTTTCCCAACAAGCCTGTGAGAGCAGTATATCCCTTTTTTATAATTTTTCATTTTTGTGGGTACATAATAGGTGTATATATTTATGGGTTTCCTTTTTTAATTATTATTATTATACTTTAAGTTCTAGGGTACATGTGCATAATGTGCAGGTTTGTTACATATGTATACTTGTGCCATGTTGGTGTGC
>NW_012117933.1:2032088-2096927 GCF_000951035.1 Colobus angolensis palliatus | reverse complement strand
TTCCCTTCCCCCTTGCACTTCCCAGGTGAGGCGATGCCTCGCCCTGCTTCAGCTCTCACTGGTCGGGCTGCAGCAGCTGACCAGCACTGATTGTCCGGCACTCACTAGTGAGATGACCCCAGTACCTCAGTTGAAAATGCAGAAATCACCGGTCTTCTGTGTCTCTCGCACTGGGAGTTGGAGACTGGAGTTGTTCCTATTCGGCCATCTTGCTCCACCCCTTTGTGGGTTACCTTTTTATGGATTAGAGAAACTGAGGCTCCGGAAAGATCATTTCTAAAGTAAGATCTTACTTCAGAGTCTTGAGTCTGCCACTTCTGGGCTGCCTTCAAAAATTACCAGTGAAAATGCAATTGCCATGAGTCAGAGCAAATCCCTAACCTGTTAGCAGCCAACATTTCTGGGACTTAGCTGGCATTGCCTGTGAGACCATGTAGCTGCAATGTAGGACCAAAGGCTATTCATTCAGAGCCAGTGATGGTGGAGGGTCACTCTGATGCTGAAGTAGGCACAATGGGAGCAAGGATGATGGGGGTGCCAAAGGAAGGAGAGGTGAAGGTGGGTTAGAATTTGACCCAACTCTACTTTAGATGAAGGCAGCTGGTGTTCCTGGTATCCTCTGGCCCTTGGGTACTTTATTAGTCCATTCTCACACTGCTATAAAAAACTTCCTGAGACTGGGTAATTTATAAAGGAAGGAAGTTACTTAATATGTAACATAAAACATCTAAATAAAGTTAGGCCATTTCAAAAGTATCTGTTAAAATTTAATTCAATGGCTTAGCATGGGTCAGGGCTGACTCACAGTTCTGCCTGACTGGGGAGGCCTCAGGAAACTTACAATCATGGCAGAAGGGGAAGCAAGCACATCCTTCTTCACATGGCATCAGGAGAGAGAAGTAGCAAGAGAAGGGGGAAGCCCCTATGAAACCATCACATCTCATGAGAACTCACTCACTATCACAAGAACAGCATGGGGGAAACTGCCCTTATGATTCAGTTATCTCCACCTGGTCCTATCCTTGACATGTGGGGATTATTACAATTCAAGGTGAGATTTGGGTGGGGACACAGAGCTGAACCATATCAGGCTGCCATCACAAGGCAAAATAGTGTTTTGTGTTCTCTGAGGGAAGCCTGATCTCTCTGGGGAAAGTCTTTTGGGGACGTGGCTATCAAGATTTGTGGCATGTTCTGGGAGAATGGTCACTGCTAGGCAGTAATATCATGAGCAGAGCATAAGCACTGCTGTATCAGCTGCAGTCCATAGGAAGTGTACCTAAAAATGTCTGAGAAGTACTATTCAGGGGCAGTCATTCTCCTTATTAAAGGAATCTTGGAAATGTGCTATTAAATTTCTAACTCCACCTTTGCATTAAAAATGTTGTGATTATAGCATTTTCCTGTTTATATTTACTTCTCAGCACTACATCCATGGCATGGCATTTTGGTAAAGAATGGTATTTCTCAAGTAGGGGATTTTAGATGTTTGGAGTTCTGATATCGGACTTTCAGAGGAGGTACATCTTTCATAGCAGTTTATTAAACTTATCTTTTGATGGTGATTTTAGAATTAATTCACACATAATATGGATTAGCAGGATAATCACCTTTAAGAAATATGTTGAGCTCTTACTGTTTAGAGTTATTTTATTTTAGTGGTTGTCACAATCCAATCAAGCAAATTCCATTGTCATCCCCATTTCAAAGATAAACGAAGTTTGCACAGAGGGGTGAACTAACTAGCTTTGAGTCAGTAAAAAGAGGAAGCACCACTAATGACTTAATCTTGCCTCTGTCTTAGTGCTGATTTCAATTGTCCCACTACTAATGAGGCAAAACAGAGACAGAGACAGACTTAATAACACAAATCATCAATTACATCAGAATAAAGGCCAATTACATCCCAGTGTGCAGTATGAATAGGTGTCACAGTAGTTCAGGGAGGGAGATGCGTGGTTGGAATATTTAATGAATCGTAAGAGAAAAGGTTTTTCTCCAAAAAGATTTAAGCAAACTGGATGTTCAATGTCTTTGATTGCTAAAGAAATCTTCTAATAGCTGCTTGGAAGAGAAGCAAGACCTATGTCTATATTGGTTGACATTTGCTAGCTACTGTTTGGTTCCATTTACTAATTGTCTTTTTGTTGGGGGATTAAACCTCGTTACTTGCTACATCTAAGTGATACGCACAGATAGTTGGCGTGTTGTTTACATCTCGATATGTAACAATTATTACCTGTTATTTCTATTAATGGCTCATGTTTAGCAAATATGGAAAATGGTTCTGAAGATCCTGTCCCAGAAATATTAACCCATGCCACTTGGTAAAGAAATAACCACTTTGGGGCTATGATAAGATAAGCACGTGCTCACGCCTATAATCCCAGCACTTTGGGAGGCTGAGGAAGGCAAATCACGACGTCAGGAGATCAAGACCATCCTGGCTAACACGGTGAAAGCACATCTCTACTAAAAATACAAAAAAATTTAAAGGCCGGGCGCGGTGGCTCAAGCCTGTAATCCCAGCACTTTGGGAGGCCGAGATGGGTGGATCACAAGGTCAGGAGATCGAGACCATCCTGGCTAACACGGTGAAACCCCATCTCTACTAAAAAATACATAAAAAACTAGCCGAGCAGGGTGGCGGGCGCCTGTAGTCCCAGCTGTGCGGGAGGCTGAGGCTGAGGCAGGAGAATGGCGTAAACCCGGGAGGCGGAGTTTGCAGTGAGCTGAGATCCGGCCACTGCACTCCAGCCTGGGCGACAGAGTGAGACTCCGTCTCAAAAAAAAAAAAAAAAAAGATAAGCACCATATGAAAGAAACCAGAGCCATCACTTATCAACCAAGCTGTGTGCAAAATCAGCCCCTCATATAGAGCCTATGTCTGTTCCTCATAAAGGTTTTTATTTCAAACTGGCATTCTCCATCTGCTAGTTTCCTCATTAATGAGTAATAAACTTTGGTGTTCAGATTAATCTGTTTAAGAAATTTTTGCTTCAATAATCTTCACAAGTCACATGGAAGGAAAGGAGGGCCTAACTCAAAAGAACTGACATCATGGAAGTTCACTTCTTATTCATGTTTCAAGTGGCTATTTCAGCAAAAAGGGGGGAAAATCCAATGTCAATTACACCTATGTTTTTATACTTTTAATTATTTTGTACATTTGTTTTAGTTCTTTCAGTTCGTGTATTAATTGATTCATTAATTCAACAAGTTTATGACCTCCAAGAACTTAAGTTCTAGAGGGGGGAAGCCAGGCAATAAACAAGAACACTTAAGAGAAAGAACTGTGCTGTGTGGAAGAATAAAGCAGAGGACAGTTTTGGTAATGGGTTCTATTTCAGACATGGTGATAGAAGTTTGTTGAGAGAGATGACATTTGAGCAAAGGCTTGAATAAAGTTACGGAGCCATGAAATGATATGGGAGAGGAACATTTCAGATAGGGAAATAAGAGTGGGAAAAAATGTACTTCAATAGAAAACTATACATTGTTTAGAGCAATGTCTCCTAACTGAGGGTGGTTATGTCCTCCAGGTGACACCTGGTAATATCTGGAGATATTTTTGGTTGTCAAAACTTGGCGGGGGGTGTTATTGGCATCTTGTGGGTAGAGGTCAGGGATGCCTCTCAATGTCCTCCAACATACAGGACAGTTCCCCTCTACAACCAAGAATTATACATACAGCTCATAATGTCAATAGTGCTGAGGGAAAACAGTTTAAAACACACTCTTCTGATTTTATGGGGCTCTATGACTTTCATTACCTTTGAGTTATTGTACAATTCTGTTAATTTGTATATAAGTGACAGAAATGCAAAATAACACTGGTCTGTAGAGATATAATAAAGTTTTCTGTGGGGATTTAATTAACTTCCCTCCCCCAATGAGAAAAAGACTGATTTTGCCTCCATTTACAAATTCTCTCAATATCCATGATCTATAAATGTGCCTCTTGGATTCACTTTTGAATTGGCTGTTACATCTTACTGGTTCTCTCATTGTTAATGAGTTAAATAAAATCTTTAACACATGCTCATTTTATACCTGTATGAGAGTCATTATATTTTTTGAAAATTGTTCTTTAACATAAGTACAAAAACCTTGAAGAATAACCTTGGCTTTTTTTTTTTTTTTTTTAAGAAACAGAGGAAGAAGAGAATGGAGAACATTTGAGGGAGAGTGCTATAGTTTGAATGTCTCCCCCAAAAAGCACATGTTGGAATTTTCATCTCCAATGCAATAGTATTGAGAGGTGGAGCCTAAGGAGAGGTATTTAGGTCATGGAGACTCCATCCTCACAAATGCATTAATGCTGATTATAAAAAGGCTTGAGGCTACGAGTTCAGTCTCTGCCCACTCTTGTTCTTCCACTTTCTGCAATGGGATGACACAGCAAGAAGGCCCTCACAAGATGCCAGCCCCTCAATCTTAGATTTCCCAGTCCCCAGAACTGTAAGAAATAAATTTCTGTTCACTATAATTTATCCAATCAGGAGACCAATTATGAGGTGCTCCAAATAATCCAGGGAAGAGAGAATGGTGGTTTTGACTCACGAAGTATTGAGCAAGGTGATGAGGTATGTTCAGGTTTGGGATGGTGAATCTTGATATGTACACCCAGAGGACTTGCTGAAGCTATGTTGTCTAATTAGGTAGCCACCAATCACATGTGGGTATCAAGTACTTGCAAAGTGGCTAATTTGAAATGAGATGTGCTATAAATGCAAAATACACACTAGATTTTGAAAATGGAGTAAGAAAAAATAATATAAAATGTCTCAGTAATATTTGTTTTTGTAGACTACATGTTGAAATTATAATATTTTGGATATTATCATTTAAATTAATTTTACCCATTTTTAAACATTTTAAAAATGTGGCTACTAGGCATTTTCAAATTACCTATGTACTCACATTATATTAGACATTGCAGTGTTGAAGAATGGCAAGTGGGCTGTTCAATTCAAGAAAGGTAAAATCTATACTTCTGAAAATTTTTAAACTGATCAAAAACGTTGAAGAAAAGCAGTTTCTGTTTTGATCTACTTAACACTACCTAACAGTCATTCTTCCATAGTAGGGGAGGGAATTTAATTGATCTAAGTTTTTGTTTATGTATAATATAAATACATAAACAGAAATATAAATACATGTATAATAATAAAACGAAGGGATGCTTCAGGAATCTTGAAGAAAAAGAGGATCAGTATCTCCTTTATGTTTGAAAAGCAGGGGAAAGATAAGTAGAGTAGTAGTTAGGAAATCTGAATTCTAGTCCTTCTTAAATATAATACTCTAGTAAACTATGACCATGGAAAAGCCACTACCTTTTCTGAATCAGTTCATGCTATCTCTTTGACCTATCTCAGAGTGTGACTGGAAGCCCTCAAGGGCAGGCACTATATCTCATTCAGCTTTGTATTTTCCATAATAGTGCCTTAAAGAATGAAATGATAAATGGTGGTCTTTGTTGAATTGAAGAAGATTCAAATTGTAGTCCTGTCTTTGAGAGAGTAAATCAGCCTCCTTAAACCTCAGTTTTCTTCATCTTTAAAATAGAGATAATGTTACCAGCAGCAAGTTGAAGTGGGCACCACAGTCCTTGTTCCTTGTCTTTTTGGGAGAAAGAATTCAGCCAAGAGACAGAACTAGAATTAAGGCAGAAATGGGAGTTTATTGAAGCAAAGTAAAGTATACTTGAAAGGGACCAGGTGGGCAACCTGAAAGATTTGAGTGCCCTGCCTGATCATTGGCTCAGGGCTCTTATAGATGTACTATTTCCTTTTTTAATCCCAGTCTCTTCCTCTCATGTCTCCCACTGGGCAGGCTGTTGGTTAATTGCTGCACGTGCAGGGTCTTGCCAGTATTTGGGAGGGACCACATGCACCCTTTGGTGGTTGAAGTTATACACATGCCCTCTTAGGGCAATTTTCTCTTACTGATCTAGCGCCCCTAGAGGAAGGTCATATACAGGTCAAACTCCACCATTTTGCCCTTTACTATATGTGCCCCTTACTGTGCATGCCTGGAAATGTCCCCAGAGAAAGGTCAAACTGCCATTTTAGTTCTTATTGGGAAGTTTTTTGTTTGTTTGTTTTTGTTTTTGTTTTTTTTCCCAAGACGGAGTCTTGCTCTGTCATCCAGGCTAGAGTGCAGTGTCGTGATCTCGGCTCACTGCAACCTCCATCCCCTGGGTTTTTTTCTTTTTTTCTTTTTTTTTGAGATGGAGTCTTGCTGTGTCACCCAGGCTGGAGTGCAGTGGCTCAATCTCGGCTCACTGCAAGCTCTGCCTCCCAGGTTCACGCCATTCTCCTGCCTTAGCCTCCCAAGTAGCTGGGACTACAGGCGCCCACCACCTCACTGGGCTAATTTTTTGTATTTTTAGTAGAGATGGGGTTTCACTGTGTTAGCCAGGATGGTCTTGATGTCCTGACCTCGTGATCTGCCCGCCTCAGCCTCCCAAAGTGCTGGGATTACAGGCGTGAAGCACTGCACCTGGCATTCCCTGGGGTTTTTTTTTTTTTTTTTTTTTTAGCAATTCTCCTGCCTCAGCCTCTGGAGTAACTGGGAATACAGGCACTCACCACCATGTCCAGATAATTTTGTATTTTTAGTAGAGATGGGGTTTCCCCATGTTGGCCAGGCTGGTCTCGAACTGCTGACCTCATAACCCAGATGCCTCAGCCTCCCAAAGTGCTGGGATTACAGGCATGAGCCACCGAGAAGTTGTTGCCCATAAGCTCAAGATGTCTCCTGTTTTTTAGGAAAATTTCCATTCCCTGTCACCAGCCACCTGACAATCACCTGATGGTCCTGACATTATTTGGGGTCCTATCCTGCCCTGCTCTTACCTGCCTATCTACCTACTCTAACAATGATAGTTGTATATGACTTATAGGGTAGTTGTAACCCTTAAATTAAAAAATTTGTATTAAGTACTGCATCAGTTTCCTAGGGCTACCATAACAAAGCACCACCAATTAGTGGCTTAAAACAAAGGAAATGTATTCTCTCACAGTTCTGGAGGTCAGATGTCCAAAATGAAGGTGTTGATAGGGCTGTGTTCTCTCTGAATCCTCTAGGGGAGGATCCTTCCTTGCTTCTTCCACCTTCTGGTTGCCTCAGGAATTCCTTGGCTTGTGGTAAAATAACACCAATCTCTGCCTAAGTCTTCACATTGCCATCTTTCCTCTGTGTTTGTGTCCAAATTTTCCTGTTTTTATAAGGATACCAGTCATATTTGATTAGGATCCACCCTTAATCTCAGCCTGATTACATCTACAAAGACCATATTTCTAAATAAGGTCACATTCACAGGTACCAGAGTTAGAACTTCAACATATATTGGAGGTTGAGAGGACACAATTCAATCCATAACAAGTACTTTTTAGAGGACCTGGCACACAACAAATATTCATTATTGCTATTTTTAATTTTTTATAACAGAGTTCAACAAACTAATGGCAGTGGACCAAATCAAGCCTGCCACCCATTTGTTTACACGTTATCTCTGTCTGTTTTTGTGCTTCAAGGGCAAAGATGTGGCAGATACCATACAGCCTGCAAAGTCAACATATTTACTATCTGATTTTTTTTTTTTTTTTTGATAGAGTCTTGCTCTGTCACCCAGGCTAAAGTGCAGTGGCGTGATCTCAGCTGACTGCAACCTCCACCTCCTGGGTTCAAGCGATTCTCCTGCCTCAGCTTCCCGAGTAGCTAGTATTACAGGCACCTGCCACCACACCCAGCTAATTTTTGTATTTTTAGTAGATACAGGGTTTCGCCATGTTGGCCAGGCTGGTTTTGAACTCCTGACCTCAGGTGATCCACCTGCCTTGGCCCCCCAAAGTGCTGGGATTACAGGCATGAGCCACCGCACCTGGCCTACTATCTGATTCCTTACTCAGTAAATTTGCTGATGCTTGGTCTAGAGTCTCACTCTTAGAAGTGTGATCCATTGCATTAGCATCACCTGGAAGCTTGATAGAAATGCAACATCTCAGGCCCCATCTCAGACCTACTGAACCAGAACCTGAATTTTAGCAAGATCCCCTGGTAATTTGTGTACACATTTATATTTGAGAATCACTGATCTAGAAATTATCTTTAAATGACTTACAATTGATTCTTGTCAGTCTTTAGTTTTTAAAAAGTTTGCTCATTTTTTTCATTTTTGGAAAATGGTAATACTTATATGTAGTAAAAACTTCAGATATAGTGACAATTTATATAATTCTTTTTAATTCCTTGTTTTTACCCCAAAAATATCATACTGTATACATTGTTATGTACCTAGCTTTCACACATAATAACATACTTAAGACCTAGCCCCATAAATATACAAATCCAGCCCAATCCTTTGGTATTCAATTTAGCATATATACAATATTGATATTGTATGATATTCAATTTAGCATATATACAATATTTTATTTAGTCCCCTTATAATGTATTTACAGTGAAAAAATTTTCCATTTGCTGAAGTTATTTTCATGATCACTGTTTTTCTGTGGACAGCTTCAAATTTATCATTGTCTTCCAGAGTACGGTTAGTTGAAAACACACTATGCTGGATTCTTTGTAGGCCCCAAATATTGGCTCTTTCAGTGAATTCATCAGAAAATTTTATAGAATCAAATATGGTAGAAATTAAAATTTGGGGGGTTATAGAGGGAGTCAGAAGCAGCATAGCTCCATTCAAGTCCTTGGGCTGGGATCTTCCCGTTGCCCCTCCAGATCTATCCTGCACCTTTCTTGATGTTGCACTTTGTCATCTCCCTTCCATTTTAGCCAATGAGGAGCCCTAGCAGGATGGTTTTTTTCCCCTCTTATTTCTTCTGATACTTTCAGTATTCCAGTTGAAGGTCAATTTTTTTTCATAGATGGCTTTTTCTATATGATTTTCTTTTTCCAGAATCTTAATCTCACCTTATCCCTGTAGGCTTAGGAATAGAAACAGCTTCCCTGCACCCAGTCCTATGATATGCTCTCCATAGCTTTGTAAGTAATCTCTTTGTAAACAGACTCTTTTCAAGTCATCCAAAAGTAAGTTTTATTTCCTGTTGGATTGATACAATCCCCTTCCCTCTTGTACTCGCCAGCAGTGGGAAGTAGTGAATGGACCAGGTTTTACATACTATACAAGTAATTACTTTGGTAATACAGGTTGAGGAATCCTGGAAAATGTTTAGCTATCTGGCTCCAAAGACATTTTATCTTTGACTCCTGAATCAGTTAGGATCTTCTGATTGCAAGTGACAGAAAGTTCAATTCCAACTGGGTTAGAACCAAAAAGGGATTAAACTGTCACAAGCAAATGAAAAGTGCAAGGATCAATTTGGCTTTAGGCTCAGCTAACTGGTAAACCCAGGAGCAGGAGGCTTGTCACCAGCAGCTATTACTTTGATATCTTTTTGATCTGTTCTTTATGTTGGCTTTATGCTCAGGCTCCCATAGGAGGCCAAAATGTAGGCTTCAGACCTACATTTTCCTGATTTAAGGTCAGCAGGAGAGAGAGAGTCTTCTCCAAAAACCTTCACAGAAGTCTAATTTATCATTCTTGCTGGCTCAACTTGGTCTTTAGCTCATCTCTGAATAAAGCACTGGGCATGTCCCTGGGGAAAAGAAAGAAAACTATTTATCAAGCACTTAATGTGTGGCAAACATAGTTCTAAGCACTTCTCCCATGCAATAGGCATTATTATTGTGTCTATTTTACTGAAGAAGGAAGTGAGACATATAAAAATGATGTCCCAGAGCTAATAAGTGGTAAAGCAGAGAGTAAAACCTGGGTAGTCTTGCCCCTTTCCCCAATACAAACCACTTTACTCTTTGGGCTGTCTGGCTTGGTCCTGAGTCTCATGACCACCTCTGTAGCTGGGGTGATGTCAGCTTCACATAAACGTCTATGGATGTGAAGCAGCAGAGGAAATGTGTTCTCACTGGTTGTAATCTCTTTCCCAGTTGCAACCCTGGAACAGAAGGCTGTCTGTTCTAGGATGGCAGCCAAGTGATAGGGTTCACCTTGGGTTCTGGGAGACCACGGCAGGAGCATAATTTTCTGACAGAAACAGCCCTGTACACCAAGAGCCAGAAGGACAGAGAAAGCAAAGTCCATTGGGAAAACCAAGGATCAATAGAGGTGAAACTCAAATGCAGCAGTCAGAAGCAGCAAACAAATAGGGACCACAGAGTCTCCATCACTCAATGAATTAGTAAAGACAGCACACAAATGTCAAGTACAAAGAGTTAGATTATCAAACTTTAGACTTCTTCAGGGTTTGGGATGGGAAATTCTGCAAGTGGAAATCAAGTCACGACTATTTGATGTGAAGAAGAATGGATTTTGTTTTAATGGATAGAGGAAATACTGAAGACAAATACAAACTTCAAAGTAGGAGGAATGAGTAATATAGGTGCACAGTTGCTAAGGAAACATTTTCTTAATTGGAAAAAGATTAGCTTTTTTATATGCATACAAGGATCAGCCTCTGACAACACCCCCACTTTTTCCCCAACAATTTTTCAGATGTAGAGTACAAGAAAGTTCCATATTTTGGAGATGAAGAGATTAAACATTAATGTTTCAAGCTTGTGATGGGGGAAGGATTTGAATTGTTTTATGCATAAAAATTAATGGTGAAGACTAACATGAGATCTGTTTTCTGTTCTGACTCCAAGAGGAAGATGCCACTCCCTGAAAGAAGCTTTGAAGTCTTTCCACTTGTGATGTGCTTAGAGACCCTTAGCCACCATGGTCATGAACATAAGTGCTCAGAGAATTCAGATGCAAGTGCACAGCTCAGAGATGCAGAAGTATCTTGGTCAATGATTTCAAGGGTCAATAAGGAGAAGCTTAAGAACTTTCAGTGATTAGATGTATAGAAAAAATATTCAGACTAGCTTTTGCCTGGTCTTAGCTCTATGAAATAAGCCATCACAAAGTTCTTAGTTTAGAAGGAGACAGAAACTGACTTCACACGCACTGTATGTGCTTTACAGCAATGATTTTTTTACCACTAGCTGCACTTATCCTGGGAGCTTGAATAAATGCCTAAAGCTGGGCCCCAGCCCAGGTCAATTCAAACAGAATCTTTGGGAGAAGGGGTCCCAGCCTCCATGTTGTTTAGAAACTCCCCAAGTGATTCTAATGTGTGGCCCATGTGCAAACCTCTGTTTTAATTTGGGGTATGTATGTGTACTTAGTAAATTGTATACCATTGTCAATAGAGTATTATCCACAATAAAGCGCCATACACAATGAATCCAGTTAGCATTTTCATTCACTCCAGCAAGCCCTGCAGGTATTGGTGCTTACGGATATGTGGACTCAGTGTAAACCACTCACTCTTAGTGTCTTGGTTTTCATTCCAAGAGTGTGAAAAGTGCATGTAGCACCCTCCTCCCCTTAGAGAATTCTGGCTTAATTAGATTCATTTTGATGTGAGGATGCTACTTGTTTCTTAACAGAGACCAAGGTATTGAAATATGGAAAGCCAAGTATAGCCTTTCATTAGAGGATTAGAAAAAAAAATTCTATGTGGGGAAAAAGAAGGTATTTTGTAGATAAGTATGTTAGGTCCAGCTTCATAATTAATTGGAAATAAAAAGAGAAAAATGAACATCTTACCTCAGAAAGATCCCTTGTTGAGGTCAAAATTTTTGATGGAAGAGTTTCTGAGTGAGATAAAATATGAGCACTGTATGCAAAGTTAGCTTTCTGGAAACTTTGGAGAGGCCAAACCCTAGGATTTTGATATCCTAAAATGGAAGACAAGAAAAAAGTCTTCTCAGGTAAGAAGTCTGAATGGGATAAATAATATCAGAAGAGTAATCAAGAAGCTTCTTAACTTGTATCTTTGTGTTTGTACTTATCTCTTTCTCAATTTTTCTTTTTTACCTGTTTTTCAAATAGAAGTTATTTTAGTACATTAGGAATGTATACGAATTTTCTTTTAAAGAGTTATATTTTTATAGAAAAGTTAAATGACTGGATCATATGCTGGCTGGCTCTGTTGATGCCATGGGAAAGAATTGGTTTGGCCATAGCTTAAGGAACTAGACATATTATGCAAAGGACAGAGTGTACAATGTAGGGCAAAGGTACATCACCAGTCCTCCAGACCAGTGTCACCATTGTACCCACAAGGAGAGCAAGTTTCAGAGATTTTAAGCATATAATTTGTAAGTGCACAATTAAAATTCATAAGTTTAGCCAACTGAAGTTAGAGGGAGCACAGTCCACACCCAACTGCCCTCACCTCTGACACTAACTACAAATTCTGGGGGTTCCAAAAACCACTTTCACACCCAATAATTTACTAGAATGACTCAGAATTCACCAAAAGTTGCTGAACTCATGATTATGGTTTACCGCAAGGAAAGGAAACAGATTAAATTCAGCCAAAGGAGGAAGCACATAGGGAAAAAATCAGGAAAAGTACCAGATGCAGAGCTTTCATTGTCCTCTCCCCATGGAGTCATGAATAGCATTACTTTGCTTGTATCCACGGTGACAATATGTATGGAAATCTTACCAACCAGGGAAGCTCACCTAAGCTTTGGTGTCCAGAGCTGTTACTGGGGCTTGATCACATATTGCCCATATGGGTGACCTTTTGTTTTTGAGCTCCTCCAGATGTAGAACTGATGTCATATGGCCCCATCATTAAACTTTCTGTGACCAAGGTTCTCAGATAAAGACATTCTTATCGGGTATGACATTCCAAGGGCCTAGAGATTACCCCCAATAGCCAAGAACAAAGGCCAGTCCTCTCTTTAGGTAAGGTTTATTTTTCACTGCACAGCAGTGGGGAATAAGCAAGTTCTTTAAACTACTGTAACTCTCAGGTCTTCATATTACAAATATTAATAACACCATGATACATTCTTACACATTGAGTGCTTACCAAGTGTGAAGATGCCTAGAGTTAAGACTTTTACATTCATCTATATAACTCAATCTTGAGTTACATCATTCGATTTTGTGAGGTAGGCACTATTATCTTTGATTTATGAAATGACAGAGAGTTTGGGTAATTTGGCAGGGACTCATATGTATTAATAGAGTTAAATTTCCAACCTTTGCTGGTCAGACTCCAAGCCCTTTTTTAATCACAGAACTTCATGCCTTCTAGTTAGCATGCTTTGAATAAAATAATTCAGGGCAAAGTGTTGGCATAAAAATGAATTAAAAAAACAATTATACTGAAGATGACTTTTTACATTCTATCAGCACTTAAATGTTAAAAAGATGGTTAATCACTAACTACCTTTGCCTAGGATAACACAGAAAGCTATTAGGTATTGAAATATCAGCCTTGTGGGGATATGTGAAGAAAACATAAAGGTGAGAGGATTTTTTTTCTTCTTTTGTAAGATTTGGCATTGAGTCTTAATCATTACGAAGAAGTTGAAATCTAATCTGTCTTGAGTGGTAGACATAGTGGACATTTGTCTCCATTTGGAATATTTCAGTATTATAATTTTCACCTACCAAACTTTTATAGGGTGAGTATAAGAATTAACAATGTGATTTGAAAGAGCTCCCAGCTATTGCTAATAAAGGTGAGGAATAAGAATAAAATGTTCACAGAGAAACTACTAAATATGCATGTTGCTCAAAGGTGAATTTGTTCCACTAATTTGTGGGCTGGTAGAATTATTTTTACTGGAGTGTCCCTTTGAATGTCACCTGAATAATACATGATGTTGTACTTCTGTTGTCATCACAGTGTCTTCCATTGCTGTGAATCTGAGAGTTTTAAAGGAATGAGATGTTTTCCATTTCTGGAAAAGAAATAGTGTGAAGAGATAGGTTAGCAAGTTGAGTGTCCATAAGAATAGATCAGAAATGAAGAAAGCTAATATTTCATTTAAGTGCTACTTATGAGGATGATAAAAATGCTTTTAGAATGTAAGATCAACCCTTCATTCCAGGACATTCTCTCTTTTCCAGAAAAAAAAAAAAAAAAAAACACCAAGTCAAACTAAATCTACAATGTCCTTCAATACTCATAGCCTATGTTATAGGCCATTCTTGGAGTAAGCCAGCATCATTCTAATGAATATGACCTTGTTTTGACAGAAAATAATGTGAACCCAGATTTGCCTGTTATTTGTAAACTGATATTAAAATGCTATCTATTTAGATATTGATTATTTGTCCATAAGCAACCTCCTTTCTATAAGATCTCAAAAGGAAATTGAGTGTGTATGTAAAAAAATTAACTTTGATAACCATGCTAGTTTTATGCTTTTTAACTAGTCCTATTTTCCTCAGCAATCCCAAGTCCAATAATTTATGTCATGTATACACTAGAAAAAATATGAAAAGACATATGCACAAGACTATTCATTGCAGCTCTATTTGTAATGGCAAAAGACTAGAAACACCCAAATGTCCATAATTAGACTGATTGAATAGACTAAGGTACACCCACACAACAGAACACTGCAGCTCTGAAAAGAGTTGCGAGATATCTGTAAATATTGCTTTGGAATCATTTCCAGGATATATTATCAAGTAGAAAAAAACAAAGTATAAAAAGTACATATACTATTCTACTAACCAACTAAGAAAATAAGATTATCTATGGGGGCCAGGCACCCTGGCTCATGCCTGTAATCCCAGCACCTTTGGGAGGCTGAGATGGGTGGATCACGAGGTTAGGAGTTTGAGAACAGCTTGGCCAAGATGGTGAAACCCCGTCTCTACTAAAAATACAAAAATTAGCCAGGTGCAGTGGCGGGCACCTGTAATCCCAACTACTCGGGAGGCTGAGGCAGGAGAATCACTTCCCAGGAGGCAGAGGTTGCAGTGAGCCAAGATCGCGCCACTGCACTCTAGCCTGGGTGACAGAGCAAGACTGTCTCAAAAAAAAAAAAAAAAAAAAAGATTATGCATATTTGTTTATAATAATAAAAACAAAGGTTAAACAACAACTTTTAAAAAGGAGAAAAAAAGAGAAGAAAAAGGATGGGAGGGACAGAAATATAAACTAGACTTCCATGATTAAGCCTTGCATTGTATATTTGACAAAAATTAAAAATAAAATAAAGATTGTGACTTTTCCTTTGGGAGTGATGAAAATGTTCTAGAATTACCTGATCTGAAACCAGTTTCACTTGGCTGAAACCAAGATGTCAGCAGGACCACACTCCTTCTGGAGGCTCTACAGGATTGATACGGTCTGGCTATGTCTCACCTAAATCTCATCTTGAATTGCAGTTCTCATAATCCCCATGTGTTGTAGGAGGGACCCAGTGGAAGGTGATTGAATCATGGGGGTGGTTACCTCCATTCTGTTCTTGTGATAGTGAGTGAGTTCTCATGAGATCTGATGGTTTTATAAGGGGCTTTCCCCCACTTCACTCTGCATTTCTTGCTGCTGCCATGTGAAGAGGGATGTATTTGCCTCCCCTTCCACCATGATTGTAAGTTTTCTGAGGCCTCCCCAGTTCTGCTGAATTAAAAGTCAATTAGTCTAATTAGTTTAAGTCAATTAAACCTCTTTCCTTTATAAATTACCCAGTCTCGAGTATGTCTTTATTAGCAGCATGGGAAGGGACTAATACAGGGATAATCTGCTTTCTTGCTTTTTCCAGCTTCTAAAGCTGTATACCTTTCCTCATGGTCCACTTCCTCCATCTTGAAGTCCAACAGTGTGGCATCTTCAAATCTCTCTGCTTCCATTGTCACATCACTTTCTGTGTCAAATCTACCTTTGCCTCCCTTTTATAAGGAAACTCGTGATTGCTTTTAGGGCCCATCTGAATAATTCAGGATAATACCCCTGTATACCCCTGTCATAAGGTCTTTAACTTAATCACATCTGCAAAGACCTTTTCTCATATAAGGTAACATTTACAAGTTGCAGAAATATGTACAAGTGAAATAATATGTTGACTAGGATTTGTTTTAAAATATTTTAGGAAGGGTAGAGATGAAACAAGAATGACAGAATTATGACAATTTTTGAAGTTGAGTGATGGCGACACTCAACTGGGGGTTATGCCATTTTCTCTGCTTTTGCATATATTTGAAATTTTCCAATGAAGGTTTTTTTTTTTTTTTTTTTTTGAGACAGAGTCTCACTCTGTTGTCCAGGCTTGAGTGCAGTGGTGTGATCTCAGCTGACTGCAACTTCTGTCTCCTGAATTCAAGCGATTCTCCCACCTCAGCCTCCCGAGTAGCTGGGATTACAGGCGCCCGCTACCATGGCCAGTTAATTTTTACATTTTTAGTAGAGATGTGGTTTCACCATGTTGGCCAGGCTGGTCTTGAACTCCTGACCTCACGTGATCCACCCACCTCAGCCTCCCAAAGTGCTGAGATTACAAGCACGAGCCACCTCGCCTGGCCCCAATGAGTCTTAAAATAAGTAAATAAAGAAACAAAAAACATGGCCTCTTTTCAAATAGCATGTGGTATGTGGCTGACTATTCTGAGGTTGACTGTTCTTAATTACATTCTTAATTGCAAGTCATGTTGCCTCCATATTCCCCCGAGTTAAGTGCCTAGTACTGTAAGTAAAGTGCTAAAGGCTGAAAGGATAAGACCTTAATAAAGGCTTTGGGCTCAAGCATGAGCACAACAGAGAGAGACAGACTTAGATTTGGAGGACCAGAATGGCTTTTCCCTCCTATACAGATACGTGGCTTGTGCCAAGTTAATTAACCTCTGTAGACTTTGGCTCTCTCATCTAAAGAGGAAAGTAAGAATATTACCTACTTTATAGGGTTGTGTAAGAGAAAATGAGATAATCAATAAAAAGACCTTAGCACTTTGGCAGTACCTGGAATCATTTGACTATTCCTGGCAAATGATGAGAATGCCTTTCTAAAACAGTTTCCACTTTCTTTTCAGACATCACTCTGTGCTTCCGCCTTCCTGCCTGGTTACCCTGTTTTTTCTGCTGACCTTTTTTTTGGATGTCAATTCTCATCTTAGTTTATATTTCCCTCAAAACAGAGTCCCAAACAAGGACTTGAGAGAGGGTAATTTATTTGGGAAGTTTTTCACTGTTAGGGTTTCCAGATTTAGCAAATAAAAATCCAGAATGCCCAGTTAAGTTTTCTTTACAG
Organism: Colobus angolensis palliatus; assembly: GCF_000951035.1. Lineage (NCBI taxonomy): Eukaryota > Metazoa > Chordata > Mammalia > Primates > Cercopithecidae > Colobus > Colobus angolensis. The sequence goes on along the minus strand of NW_012117933.1, from coordinate 2,079,833 downwards.
ATAAACAATGAATACTTTTTTAGTGTAAGTATATACCATTTGAGAGATATTTTTAGACATTTAACTGAATGTCCTATATTTTATCTGACAGCTTTATCCCAGGGGGCAGAGGGAAGAAAATGAGCAGTGTTCTAGTCCATTCAGTTTGCTGTAGCAAATGACCACAGACTGAGTGGCTTACAAACAATAGAAATGTATTTTTCGGTTCTGGAGACTGGGAAGTCCAAGATAAAAGGTGCCGCAGGTTCGATGTCTGGTGAGGGCCCTCTTCCTTCATAGATAGATGTGTTCTCACCAGTGTACCCTCACGTGGTGGAACAGGCAAGGGAGCTCTCCCAGGCCTCTTTTATGAGGACACTAATCCCATTCATGAGGGCTCCACCCTTATGACCCAATCACCTCCTGAAGGCCCCACTTCCTAATACCATCATCTGGGGATTAAGATTTCAACATACGAATTTTTTGGGAACGTAAGTATTCCAACCATAGCAAACAGTGGGACATAAAGGAAAGATAATCTAAAAAAGAGCATGTTAATGAGTCATTAAAGATCACTATTAACTAATTGAGGCTCAATCCTAGCAATCCTAAAACTGACCCTCTGAGAAACCACATAGAATAAGGCTCAGAATTGTCTTTTCTGTGGAAGGTGAGGCTAGTGCCTTCTTCCAAAAGATTGTCCTTGGGGGATTTAACTTCTCAGCATCATTTTTTTTTTTTTTTTTTTTTTGAGACAGGGTCTCTCACCCGGGCTGGAGTGCAGTGCAGTGGCATGAACTCGGCTCACTACAGCCTTGGCCTCCTGGGCTCAAGCGATCCTCCTGCCTCAGCCCTCCAAGTAGCTGGGACTACAGGCATGTGCTAGTACATCCAGCTAATTTTTTTTTTTTTTTTTTTTTGTAGGGACGGGGTTTTGCCACATTGCCCAAGCTGGTCTCAAATTCCTGAGCTCAAGCAATCCACCTGCCTTGGCTTCCCAAAGGACTTCTCAGCACTTATGAACTGCTCCTTGTTTGGGCGGAGCAACCACCCATAGCTTCAGAAAAACCCTATTTGCATATTTCCATATGACCTTCATTTTTTTTCTTATAGCCCTTTTCACAACTGTCATCAATTATTTTTGTGATTATTCCCTCCATTAAATTAAACTCCTCAAAGACAGAATCTTGTCTTTTTCACTTATGTAGTCCCAGAGCTTGGCACAGTGTCAACTCTGTTGACATAAGAAATATGTGTTAGTTGCCATTGCTGTGCAGTGGTTGTTCCCATAAGAATAGTACTTTTAGACCCTGGGAGGTTGTAGACCCAAGTGACCCCAATGGGTGGTAAGATTTAATGGTCTCATAAGTTCTCCATTGGGTGGAATGAGGTGCTTCTCCAAAGCTTCTAGATGTATTCCTCCCCCTTTTTCCTGCCTCTCAGTCTTAATGCCTGTGATCCCAACTGGTTGACTGTGTAACTCCACTCAAAATTAAATCTGCCACTATAAATATCTTTTGAGGTCTCCCTACTGTACATATAGTACCTACCACAGTAGATGCTGTGGAAGATGCACACATGAATTAGACAGGGGTCTTCCTCCTACTCTCCAAGAACTAACCATCCTCTGAATGAGACATGTGAAAAGCTTTAACACGGGGTAGAAATGAAGTGTAGGGATTGACTGCCTCTGTCTTCCCCACATCCCTGATAGGTTTTTGAAGTAGTCTGCAAATTAAACATCCCTGTCCCACTTCCCAGAGCAATCCAGGTTTAGACAGGAAATACATAGGCACCTGACTTATGAGGCTGATCTGGAATGTGGTCCCTGAAGGTTCCTCCATTGCTGCTGCGAGGTCTGTGATGTTATCTGATGAGTGCAGACCACTGGATTCCTGTGTTCTCTCTGTGGCAGGTCGCTCATCCTCCCCATTTATATCTAATTCTTGGCAACTGGGTACCCAGCCAGAGTTCTTCCTTTGCCCTAGCCTCTGTGTTGCCCAGAAGTAGTGTTATGCTTCTGCTTTGCTTTCCTCTCCATTTGTAGTTCTTCTTCCAGTAGTCTGTCTGGTTCCTAGCTCTTCTTGAAGATCCAGAGCCTATTTTTGTCCTCCTTCATAATACTTACTGCTAAAGTTTGAATGTTTGTCCCCTCCAAAACTCATTTTGAATCTTAATCCTCAATGTGGTAGTATTGAGAGGCAAGGTTTTTAAGAGGTGATTGAATCATGAGGACTCTGACCTCAGGAATGGGTTAATCCACCCATGGATTAATAACTTAATGGATTAATGGGTTGATATATTAATGGGTTCCTATGGGAGTTGGACTGGTAGCTTTATAAGAAGAGGAAGGGAGACCTGAGCTAGCAGGCTAAGCTTCCTTTCCATGTGATGCCCTGTACCACCTCAGAACTCTGCAGTCTTTATCAGCAAGAAGGCCCTCACCAGATCTGGCCTCTCAAACTTGGACTTCCCAATTTGTATAACTGAAAAATAAAGTCCTTTTCTTTGTAAATCACTCAGTTTCGGGTGTTCTTTATTATTTATTATTTTTTTTTTGAGATAAGTCTCATTCTGTCGCCTAGGCTGAAGTGCATTAGCACGATCTCTGCTCACTGCATCCTCTGCCTCCTGGGTTCAAAAGATTCTCCTGCCTCAGCCTCCCAAGTAGCTGGGATTACAGGCACACACCACCACGTGCAGCTAATTTTTCTATTTTTAATAAAGACAGGGTTTCACCATGTTGGTCAAGCTGGTCTAAAATTCCTGACCTCAGGTGATCCACCCGCCTCGGCCTCCTAAAGTGCTGGAGTTACATGGCATGAGCCACCACGCCCGGCCTCAGGTGTTCTTTTATAAGCAACAGATAATGGACTAATATACTCACTAAATCAAGTGTCCTATCATTGGATGAGTCACCAGCTGCCTATGGACAGGCTCCCAGACACTTGCCCATTGGGTCTTCCAAGGAACGAGAGCCAGGGTCACCCATGAAAAACTTCATCTCCCAGAAAGGACAGGCATTACCTCCCTTGGTTCCTGAGAGTAAGGATTTGCCTGAACCGAAGCATAGGTCACTATACCCTTGAACACTATCTGTACCCTGTAGCCACACCTCTTCTAACAGCCCAGTCTATCATTCTTTTGCCCAGCCAGGTTTAGTGCCAGGCCCCAGCTTCCATCCCCACCACAAAACCTGCCTGGCATGGTTTGCGTAAACCCACAAGCCTCATTAAGTGGTCCTAAAAGTTGGCACCCTGGGGGTTGTAGGCAAGGAAGAGAGTGACTCTGACTGACATGACCTGGGATCATTAGGAAAATGGCAGGTACTCTGAAAATGAGTAGGACTTCCAAAGCTGGATAACCAGTATTGGGTGATTTCTCTCAGTAGCTATTTGAATCTATTAAAAATACATCAGTCTTTGCTTCTTTCTGTTTGCTCTCTGCTCACCGATATCTCTGTTGGAAATATTTAGGTGCCTCCAATATCCTTTTATGGTGAATCCTTCAGAATCCCAGAAGGTGGCAGAAGCTTTGAAATCACATGGGAAACAATTGCTCTCTATTTTGAATTAAAGGGATTATTCCATGATAATGCTTCTCATTACTATGATTTTTTTGGACATGAAAATTGTGGCATTTCTTTCACAAGCTAATTTGTTTGAGATTTTGCATTCATATGCAAATATTTAGCTTTGGGATCTGTATTGAATTTCTCAATTAAATTTTTAGGCAGAGCCAAACTAACTGTACAAATACGTAGTATATTTGTAATTTTTGCTCATTTCAATCATGGTTTCAGTCAGCTCTAAACAGGACAATTTGTTTTCCTACCTACAGATGGTTTGCAAAACAGAAAAAAAATAGTTTCAACTTTGTTGATTGCATTTATATTTTTCCAGGCAAATTTGTAGTAGCATTATCTTATTTCCTTTAAATTTAATATGTTTTCTTCAGATAATTTTACATATGAAGAGAGATACACCATGCTGTTTTAATAGAAAATTTTCAGAATTATTTCCTCCAAATTACCCCATCTCCCTTTCAGAGGAAATAAATTTACTTATGATATATGAATGAAATATAGATGTACATTTTTCCATTTTTTTTTCTTATCTTAGAAACTAAACACATACTCAATCAAAAAGAAAGCTATACTTGCTATTAACATTGCTACATCAATATATTCCTTAAGGAGTGCTATGCTAAAATGCATTTTTGAGATTTAAAATTCTTATATCCTTGTATGAACTCTTCTGTCTAGCCAATCTATAAATTATATCCATTCAGTGTTTTACACTTTTACCTGATCTGAAATGATAAAATAGGAAAATAGAGAAACTCAAGCTTTTACAGACTCTACTATAATGTCCATGGAATGGTGATTTGGGATTAGAAACGAAACCAAAAAGCAACACTATTTTGATTTATTTGAAATGAAAAGTACTGTTGATATTTACCCTTACTGGTATGTTGTGCAGGCACCAAAACCTACTCTGTAATATTCAGGAAAAATTAAATATATACAGGTGAAAGATAACTGTAGACTTGTACCATCTGGAGACTAGGTTATAATGAGACAAACCTATTGCAATTTTCTCCAGCAAGGCCAAGGAGTTCTGAGTTCATCTGGCAGCTTCTTTTGGATCTAGGGAATTCAGAGATGGCCAGTTAGTCTCCCTCTATCCTCATTCCCAGCATATACATCTGTATATAGGACTAAAGAAGAAAGGGAAGGAAGGAAAAGGATATTGTTGCCTACCGTTCTCCATCTGTCCTCACCCTACAACCTTCCTGTACAGAGGTTGCCTTATTGAGTCTAGAGAATAAACAAATACAACAGGAACCCCAAAGAAGGCAAAAGTGGATCTTAAAATTTCCCTTTCTCTTTCTATAACACATCTCCTATACTGAGTCATAGCCCCATCATTGACACTTAGTGTTTGACTGAAATCATGCTATTCAGATAAGAAAGAAGATCTTATCAGGGTGGCCTTAGACTCCAGTTTCAGGATAGGGGAAGGGAGTTTCTGGGGAGCATGCATTTCATTTCCAAATGTATCAGTCAAAGAAAATCTAGCTGTTGGAAGATTCCTGATATTTAGTAAAAATCAATAATGTAATGTGCTCATACCATATTTCCTCATGAGCAAGCTTTCAAGTTTCCTGTAGGCCTTTCCCCAGGCTCCCTATCAGAACTTGCATTTTCCTTTTGAACAAACCATTCCGCTGGAAATGCAGTCATGCAGGAGAATATTGCATCACTCAGTTAATCTCAGTGCCATAGGCAAAGACCTTACCTCTAATTCTACAAAAGGTACCTCTTTTGCCCTTTCTAGTTAATTCCTCTACTCTTAAAGGTCAAAGTAAAAGTGATACTATGGATTTCTTTTTCTTTTCAGTGATAATGAAATGCTGTCAAACTATTCGGGGGCAGGGTATGTAAAGATGGTACAGGGATATGACAGACAGAAGGATATTAGGGAATATCTAGGTATCTGTATATCTTAGCCTGGGATTTACCAAAAGTAAAGCCTAAGGAAAAAGCTTGTGTGCAGAGGGTTTACTTCAGATCTGTCTTTGTCCAGTCAGCTGCTATAACAAATTGCTGTAGACTGGATGGCTTATAAACAATGGAAATTTATTTCTTATAGATCTGGAGGCTGGAAATCTGAGATCATGGTGCCAGCATAGCCAAGTTCTGGTAAAGGATGTCTTCTGGGTTGTAGACAGCCAACTTCTTCTTGTGTCCTCACATGGCAAAAGGGTAAGGGTCTCTCTGGGGCCTCTTTTATAAGGGCACTAATCCCATTCATGGGGACTCTGGTCTCATAACCCAATTACCTTCCAAAGTCCCCATCTCCTAATACTACCATACTGGGGATTAGGATTTCAACATATGAATTTCAGGAGGATACAAACATTCAGACCATAACAAGACCTGATCCAGAGACATGAGAAAGACTAGCAAGTGTGTATGTGAGGGAGGATGAGGAGATCATGGAAAAATAAAAAGCCAATGCAAAAATATCTTATTGAGTCAGCTTCCACTATAGATTATTTGCACTTCATTACCTAGGACCCTCCCAGGAGACTCATGAGATGCATCTCAGAACTGTCTGTCTAGAGCACCAACGAGAGAACCTTTATCCTTCAGTTGCCAACCCCACTGGCCAAGGATGAATCTATGGGTCTTCTCGTTCCTATACACACTTCTTGGTTATATGTGCATGAGGGCCAAATGGACTTGTCTGAGTGGCTTATGCTGTGCTGTCACAGAAGCCTCAGCACAGGAAGAGGCATGGCTTGTGGCAAGACTCTGTTAGCTTGCATCTCTCTGAAGCTGCTGGCCACCACAGCATGGAAAACATGACCAAAATGCTGTGCCAGCCTTTCTTGGGATGCTTCATTAGTTATGAAAAGCAAGCTGTTCCCCTAACCTAGATCCATCCCTACAAAATCATTTTTATTAACTCATAAGAACGCCACTAGAAATTTACCTTTTATACATATAGACCATGGAATACTACACAGGCATTAAAACAAAGAGTAAAATCATGTCCTTTGCAGCAACATGGATGCAGCTGGAGGCCGTCATCCTAAGTGAATTAATGCAGGAACAGAAGACCAAACCTCACATGTTCTCATTTGTAAGTGGGAGCTAAACATTGGGTACACAAGGACATATAGATGGCAACAATAGACACTGAGGACTAATAGAGGGGGAGAGAGGGGGAAAAGAGTCGGAAAACTTACCTATTGAGTCCTGTGCTCACTACCTCGATGATGGGATCAATTGCACAACAAACCTCAGCATCACTCAGTATACCCATGTAACAAATTTGCACAGGTACCCTCTGAACCTAAAATAAGAGTTGAAATTATTTTTTAAAAATCCTAGTTTGCTGAGAGCCTTTTAAAAAACAAAAATTATGAATGGAAAAGAAAAAATTATCTCATAAATTTCCCAAAGCTATCATATAGTCACCCATAAAATAAAAATATCCTATTTGTTCCCATGCCACAGTATGTTCTACATAATCTCTGTTTAAAAAAAAAAAATCTTGGCCAGGCACTGTGGCTCACACCTGTAATCCCAGCACTTTGGGAGGCCGAAGTGGGTGGATTACTTGAGCCCAGGAGTTTGAGACCAGCTTGGGCAACAATGGTGAAACCCCATCTCTACCAAAAAAAAAAATGCGAAAAAGCTGGGCATGGTGGCATGTGCCTGTAGTCCCAGCTACTTGAAGGCTAAGGTGGGAGGATTGATTGAGCCCTGGAGGTCAATGCTGCAGTGAGCCGTCATAGTGTCACTGCACTCCAGCCTAGGGGACAGAGTCTCAAAAAGAAAACCTTAATATGCCTATTGTTGGTGAATTCATTATTACATTGTATTAGTCAGAATCTTTGGGCTAATACAGTGAAAGAAACATGACTTAAATAATCCAAGGCAAAGAAAACAAAAGAATAACTTTAGCGGTTTGGTTTGCATAATAATCAGGAAGTCTTAGGGTAAAATTAACTTAAGGCTCAGCTACATCCAGGGTCTCAAATGATGCCACCAGATCTCCCTCTTCCTCTCTCCCTTGTGTCTCTCCTCCTATCTTTTTCCCTATGTCTTGACTGTTAACCACGTTCAAACACATAGCTTGTGATCCAAAGTCTTGTGTGAGTATCTGTTTGGGCCTTAGCCCAATCACTGTTGGAAGAAACATAAGATATCATGATTAGCAAGTTGTCTGAGTCTGTTCAAGCTGCTGTAACAAAATACCTTAGATTAGGTAGCTTACAGGCTACAGAAATTTATTTCTCACAGTTCTGGAGGCTCGGAAGTCCAAGATCAAGGTACCAGCAGATTCAGTGTCTGGTGAGGGCTGGTTCTTCATAGACAGTGCCTTCTCACTGTGTCCTCATATGGTGGAAGGAGAAAGGCAGTTCTCTGGGGTCTCTTTTATAAGGAGCCCATTTTATAATCCCTTTTGTGAGGGACCTATCCTCATGACCTGATTACCTCCCAAAGGCCCTACTCCTAATACCATCACCTTGGTGATTAGGATTCAGCATATGAATTTGGGGGAGGACGCAAACATTCAGAGCAAAGCACAAGGCCTGGGTCAAATGCCCGCTTCTGCAGCCCAGATAATATTCTAGGATTGTCAGTCCCATCAGAATCAAGTGCACTGTGAGAGTGACAGGTCCCAAAAGAAAGCGTTGTGCCAGGCGTAAAAAGCAATGACTTCCAATGCGTTCCTATGAGTAAGGCTTCTGGTAATGCCTTCCCTTTCAAGTAACAAAACTTTGTACTTTTAATTTTTATAAAAGTACTTATATAAATGCATAAAACTCTCTTGTTTTATGCTTTTTTGCTTTCCTTTTTTCTCCCTCCTTCTGACCTTCTCTGTTCATTTTACATTTTTGTCCCCATAGATAACTAATGTTAACAATGTAATTGTTGTATGTTTTTTCTTCATGCTCATATAATCATAACAAACATACATATGCATATTATATAGACACAGATATGTGACCCCATAAATTACAATAAATTTGCCCTCTAAGGGACATCTGGCAGTGTCTGTAGATATTTTTGGTTTTCACAGCTGAGGGGAAGCTACCAGCATGTAGTAGGTAGAGACCAGGGATGGTATTCAACAACCTACAGTGCACAGGACAGTTCCGCACAACAAAGAATTATCCCACCCAAAATGGCAATAGTATAGAGTTTAAGAAACTTTGATATGTGCACATACATATAAGTTTTGGTCATTGTTTATAAAATTGAGATCATATTAAACCCACCTTTCTGGATCTTGTTTCTCTCACTCAATACTACCTTATTAAAATAATTAAAAAGAAATTGGTATAGCATGAGTTAACTGCATAACGGTTGCTCACTATTTCATATGATTGTAATCTAACCATTCACTGCGGACAATTAGAACTTAATTCTGTTGGGGAGCTCTCAGAGAAAACATGCTTCAGGATCTAAATATCCAAGGGTTAGGGAGTTGGGATATTTATACCAATTCCTACCAGAGATTGGTTGTGGGCTACTCTTAGAGAGCATTAATTCCTCAGTACTTTGCAGGTGTGTCAAAGCAGGCTCCAGGAACAATCTTGGACAAAGAAATGCATGCACTGCCTATTGGAAGGTAGGCTGGTAGGCAATGAGGCAGTAAGGAGAGCAGATGGGGTCTGGGCACTGCTGACATCTGCCGTAACCCTTGAAATACGTATCATTATTTATAGTACTCTTATTTTTGTGGGAGAGTCTTTTAATAGAGGGATTGCTAAGTGTGTTAGGGTAGTCACACTTCTCCACAGAAACAGAGCCAATAGGAGAGATAGATAGATAGAGATATATATGATTTAAAATTAAATATTGACAAATCTCTATAAATTTTAATATGTACAGAGAGAGAGAGAGAGAGAGAGAGATTATAAAGATTTAGCTCATGATTGTGGAGGCTAGGAAATTCCTTGATCTGGCATCTGCAAGGTAGAGACTCACGAGAGCCAATCTGACTCCAAAGGCCTGAGAACCAGGAGAGCCAATGGTGTAAGTTCAGTCTGAGGGCAGAAGACCAATGTCCCAGCTGAAGCAGTCAAGCAAAGAGTGAATTCTCCCTTCGCCTGCCTGCTTGTTCTATTCAGGTTCTCAAGGGATTGGATAATGCTCACTCACTTTGGGGACGGCTGTCTGCTTTACACAGTTTACTAATTCAAATGCTAATCTCATCTGGAAACACCCACACAGACACAAGAGTAATGTTTAGCCAAATATCTGGGTACTCCTATGGCCCAGGCAAGTTGACACAAAATTAACCATCTCACTGAGTTAAAGTATATATTTATATTAATTTCAATCAATCCTACCTGATTGCTTTCCAAAATAATTTTCATAATTCACATTTCTACCAGCAAATTTTGTAATTGCTGTTTTCTCCAGTATTCCTGTCAGCAACAAATATTATGAGCCTTTAAAATTGTTGTCAGTCTGACAAATATAACATGATATTTTGTTACTTAAAAAAGTGTTATCCTAACATTTTTGTTTGGCCAAATGAATTTACCCTCCTGAAAATGTCTCTTCAGATTCTTCATCCATTCTTTGTGTAGGTTATATTTTTCCTTTTTGAAAATTAAGAGTGCTTTGTGTGTTATTTATACTAAACCACTATCTGTTCTCTGTGTTACAAAAAGTTTTTCAAGTCTATTGTTTGTGTATTAAGACTTTGTTAAAATATTTTTTGTAATACAGAAGTTTTTGTAGAACATTTTCTGGATATAATATATTTTGATGAATCAAAGATGTCAAAAATCTTTATCACTAAAAATTTTTTTAAAAACACTGGCAATTAAATTGAAACAATGTTTTGTCATGAATTCAAATTTTAGTTGTAGAAGGAAATTTTTCTGATCTTTAATATTGACAGTATAATTGTGGGGCACACTAAAGAACATTGGGTTTTGTTAGCATTGTTTACTTGACTCTTATATTTCCTCTACTCAATTATATGTCCCTAGAAGTTTAGCATCAGCCTCTGTTCAGAGTCAGCAGGAAGTCTCTGACATATTGATTTTAGGCTCCTTAACAATAGCACCTCATTGGTATGACAGTGGCCTCTCATACCTTTGAAATGTATTTTATCTTTTCCAAAAAGTTTGGCAATTTCTCCAGTCTCTGTTGCAAGGCTTGGTGTTGATAGGCAATATTTTCTTATATATCTCAACTTCAAAATGTAATGTAGTTTCATCCACTTGTGAGCATCTGCCTTCCTGGTCCCATAAAGCACGTGGTTGTTGCTCTGTGTGAAGTGTGGAACTGGTTATTCTTACAGATATTAATGATGATTTGCTTCTCTATAACAAAGTCACATCTATACTGTTTGTATGCCTCAATAAGTATTTGTTAAATGAATTAAAGCAAAAAATGACCTCTATACCTTATTTCATTTAAATTTTTCTCTCTCATAGAGTCTTTTAAAATCACTAGTCTGGATTTTACCTTTTCTCTTTCCCTTCCCACATTTTTAAGTATAATAGCTTTATTGAAATATAATTCACATACCTTACAATTCACCAATTTAATGTGCAGAATTAAATTGTTTTTATTATATTCTCAGAGATGTGCAACCACCACCACAATCAATTTCAGAACATTTTTATTACCTTTAAAAGAAAGCCTTGTTATAAAAGAGAAAGAAAGGAATGTTTGTGCCTTGCTTTCATTTGTGAAGGATAACTTAACGAATAAAGAATTCCGTGTTGTCAGTTAAAGGGAAAAAAATAAACCTTCACGCCCATTAGCAGTCACTTCCTAGTTTCCAGAACTCCCAGCCCTACACAACCACTAGTTTATGTTCCATCTTGCATATTTGCTTTCTTGGATGTTTCATACAAATGGAATCATATGGTATGTACGTTTTGTGACTGGCTTCTCACTTAGCATATTTTTAAGGCTCATCCATATTGTAGTATGTGTTAGTATTTCATTCCTTTTTATTACCAAATAATATTTCTTTGTATTGATAGACTACATTTTATTCATGCATTCATCAGTTAATAGCCATTTGGGTTGTTTCCACTTTTTGGCTACTACAAATAATGCCCCATGTTTTTGTGTGGATGTATGTTTTTATTTCTCTTGGATACATACCTAGGAGTAGAATTGCTGAATCATGTGGCAACTCTATGTCTAACTTTTTAAGGAATTGGCATCTCGCAAGATGTTTAAGGTAATATCTTTATAAAAGGCAGCAGAAACAAGGAGAAGAATGATAAAGGAAGGGTGTTCAGAGGGCAATTATGATCAATGTGAAAAAAGACAGCTGATGAATACATAATTCCTTAAATAATGATTGATTACCTGCCATGTGCTTAAGTGCTGGTCTGGGTGCCAGGGCTACTGCACGAGAGGATAGACAACAAATAAATTAGGAAATAAATGAACAATGACTTCAACTAGTGAAAAATGCCAAGAAAATAAAACAAGATGATATGATGGGGGAGGACAGGAGAGGATAACATTAGATAGGACAGTCAGGAAGGACTTTCTAAGGAAATCTCTTTTGAGGCTGAGATCTGAAAGGTAACAAGGTGCTCCTATTGTACCTTTGCAAAGCAGTTGCACTAATTCACTGAAATATTTTATCTTCATTTGACAACTTAGGAAAAAATAAAAGATGAGTAATAGTATATCATTGCCTGCTACTATTTGAGTGGAAAACATGAAATATCCTTTAAAACTTTCTATAAAGTGGAATAAATTGCCATTTGTGTATATTTTTCTATATATAAAAATGTAAAAAAGTTATATATTATATTAAATATATAACATATGGTATATATTATATAGAACACATGTAATATACATTATATATTATATAGCATATGCTATATATATTATACACAATGTATATTATATGTAACATATATGTCCATGGAAGGTCTACATAGCACTGCTTATTGCTCCACAAGAGCCTTACCACTCCTTTCTTTGCTTAAAGAACACTGGTTTCCCTCTAAAGCAAGTGTCCATATGCTTTAGTGAATATATATCATATAATATTATATATTATATATTATGTATTACATTCTATTGTATATTATTTTTACATTATAATACAATTATATAATATATGTTATATAACATATAATGCAATTATATAATATATATTACATATTATGTAATACAATTATATAATATATATTACATATTATGTAATACAATTATATAATATATATTACATATTATGTAATACAATTATATAATATATATTACATATTATGTAATACAATTATATAATATATATTATATCATATGTATTACATAATATGTAATACAATTATATAATATATATGATGTCATATATATTATATAATATGTAATACAATTATATAATATATATGACATCATATATATTATATAATATGTAATACAATTATATATTATATAATATGTAATACAATTATATATTATATATTATGTAATACATTATATAATATATAATACAACTATATATTATATATTATATAATACATTATATAATATATAATACAACTATATATTATATATTATATAATACATAATACAACTATATATTATATATTATATAATACATTATATAATATATAATACAACTACATAATATATATTATATAATACAATTATATATATTATATAATATTGTGTAATACAATTATATAATATATATAAATATATATATATATCTATAAATGGGATGTCACATTGCTGCCTATGCTGGTCTCAAACTTTTTGCTTCAATAAATCCTGCTGCCCTGGCCTCCCAAAGTGCTGGGATTACAGGAGTGAGCCACTGTACCCAGCTAATGTTCATTTTTTCTATCCCTTTTATTTTCTCGGAATTGCAGTCATTACATTTGGTAGGTGCGAACTATCATACCTCTATCTTTATTGTAAAGTAAATTCCATGATTGAGGAATCTTCTATAGTCTCCTTACTGTTTGTGTACCCACAATCTGTGGTTAACATTCTTTGGTATATTATTTGTGGAAATTCTCAGCAAGAGACAAAACAGTCTCTTTCTACAGTAGTAGTAAATCCAGCAAATTAAAATATGATGTGTTATCAGCATCCATATTTGTCCAAGGATATGGACCAAAAGACCAAAGTAATTTGAGTGTTCACTAGCAAAGAAAAGATAAGCTTTGTTCTGGGTAGCTGTAAACCACCACCACAACAGACAATTAGTCAGGTTTCTATCAGGTTACATTGCACAAAGCATACCCAGGATGGTTTGATTAAATCCGAAGCCTCCCTAAAGCTGCAAAGCTGAATTTAGATATAGAATTGCCTGAAGGTAAGACGATAAACTGAAAAGCAACTGTGATTCTATCTTAGTCTGTCTCACACCCTGCCTGTTTTAATGCTTCCCTCCTTGCCACTATCCCACTTTTTCTGGAATTTATCCCCACAAAGACCATTTTGGGAAGATTTTGTTGGACAACACCATTCATTCATTCAGCAAATATTTATTGAGTACCTTCAGACAAACTGTCTTCCCACACAGATCTTACATTACAGTGATGGGGGAAGAAAATAAACAAGGAGCAAATAATACGGTTTTTAAAAGGGATAAGAACTATAAAGGAAAAAAAGAGCAAGATAGTGAGGAAGAAATTGAGGATGTGGGGTGAAATTTAGGTTGGCCATGGAAGGTCTACATAGCACTGCTCATTGCTTCACAAGAGCCTTACCACTCCTTTCTTTGCTTAAAGAACACTGGTTTCCCTCTAAAGCAAGTGTCCACATGGTTTAGTGAAAGGCAGGCCCATCTCCACCTCAAGGGGTAAATCTTACCTGGTTTGAGCCTATTGTGGTGGTTCTATCTCTCTTGCCAGTGATTGGTTTAGGACTGGGACAGTGAGGCAATCTTGGTCAATGAGATTCAAGGGAAAGTTGGCTGGAGACTTCTGGAACCATTGTCCCCCATTTTACACAAAGACATGAGGAAAATATATTGTCTCCTTCAGCCTTTAGATGTTTGAGGGGTGATGCTTGGAGCCTTCACTTGGTGTGAAGCTAGAGGCTTCTTGAAACTATAAGAGGGAAGACTGAAGATGGAAAAGCAAAAAGATAGAAAATTTTGAGTCCCAGAAATCTCTGAATCACTTAATTGGTGTACTCTGGAAACACACTACCTCTAGACTTCTTATTATGTGACATAAATACGTTCCCTTGTTATTTAATTCATTTGAGTTAGTTTGTCTATTGCTTATCGTCCAAGGCATCTCAATAAAAGATAGTATGTGAGTGGAGATGTGAATGATAGAAGAGCAATTCAATTGAAAGTCATCTTGCTCTCTTAGTTCATCACTATGTGATCTTCTTCCAAGAGAACCACAGGACCAAGATATGAGCAGACCTAGATGACTGTTGTAGGACCCCAGGCATCTAGGCAATGTCTTGTTTATAATTGCCACATGGAGGAATCCTAGAGTCTGGAAAGCTTAGCAAAGTTCATGATTTTATAATTAACTTCGTTGTAAGCATAAGTGATTTTAAAAATGGGTAAGATATTCTGGGTTAATGATAGTCCTGGGAGTCTGGATCCAAAAATGAACATCCTTTTGGAGTAAAAACTCAGTGTTATCGAGTTCTCAGGACTGTTTAGATTTTATTATACTTATCTCTCTAAGAATACATTCATTATTGAAAGTCCTATAAGAGATATGACCTTATTTCAAATCATAAGCTAACAGCAGCCAAAGATTACAGGTATTCATGCCTCAAATAAGAGTAGAGGTAATGCTGATTACATAGAACGTATGGGAAATATTGAGGTTATGGAAGATAACCAGGTTATTATTCAAGTGCAATCTACTTATAGGAATGCCATTTATTTACTTATTTATTTTAAACCCAACTCTCCAAATTTTAAAAAACTTAAAAATCCATTCATCTTTATCTTATTTTTTATAAAAGTGACATATGGATTCATCCTATGTGGACAAAATAAGACAATATCAAAAAAAAAGACCTCATTAATTCTCATGCACTCTTATCTGCAGACATAATAATAATTAGGATTAATTGAGAACTTAATATGCACCAGAGATTGTGTTAAGTGCTTTTATATTATTTAATCTCATACCCACCTCATGTGGTTGGTACCGTTATTATTCCTGTTTTCCAAATAAAGAATCTGAGGCCCAGAGAAGTTAAGAAACTTTCCCAAGACTCCTCATAAGTGATAGAGAGGGGATCAAAACCTAGGCAGTCTAATTGCAGGGCACATGCTATTAAACTCAGTGCTTTTCTCCATTGATATAAATCCTCTTCATTCCTGTCATAAACATGAGTCACCTTGCATTAAGCATGTATGTAGGTGTTTGTATTTACTATTTTTTGACAGATTAGAAGTTGGTGAATAGCAAATGCCAAAAGATACAGGGCACAAAATGGAGCTCTGAGATGGTTAATGAAAGATGAGAAAGATGCAAGGAGGAGCAAAGGAAGAAATGATTGGGGAACAAACTAAAACAAATAAAGGCAATTAGAGAATTAAATGTGTAAGCACTGTGATAATCATGGAAACAAGAAAGGATGCAATGAGATGGTGACTATACAATTTCTGAAAGGGTCAGAGACTGCAGAGAAAAAGGGATTTTTAGTTTTCTTCATGCCACATAATAGTATTGTGTAGTTGTTTTGAATACATTTTATAGACAAAGATTCCTAATCCTGTGGTCAAATAGCCCTTGAATTCTAGATACTTGGCTGAATTGTACTGCTCATGCTGATGATTATGTGATGAAAACATTGTACAGTGGAATCTTCAACATAACTATTCCCAAGAGGGCAGTCTAAATAATGAGGAGGGCACAGTTCTATTCCTTGGCTAGTAACAACAGGCAATATCCATAGCAACCACAGCAGCAATCTCTTCATAAAACCTCATGTGTTTTGTGTGTGTGCTTGTGTGTGTTTAGAATGTATTCAATAAATATTGACTATTGTGTTTAGAAAAAAAGTTATGAGAATAGGCCTGTGATAGACATCTATCACTGCCTACTCAAGACCATTCCCTCTTTTTCATACTTATCAAAACTCTAATTTTACTTAGGCAAAATTGGGTCCATAACTTGGGGGTGAACCATGGTGGATCTAAACCATAAAACCAGTCCTATTCTCTTTTGGTCAGCGATATGTTGAGCGATGAGTGTGTGACTCAGTGTGACAAAAGAAATGGAATGGAAAGTCTGTAGGGGAGCTTCTGGGGAAGCAAAAGTTCAAATCTATATAAAGAAAATGCTTTTTGCTCATCCCTCTACTTCCTGCTTTGGATATTGTCTTGAGGATGTTATGTTTAGAGCTGGGCCAATATAAACAAGGAAGGTAAAGGCATGCTCCTCGATGACATCATTACACTGCCAAGCTAATCGTGGGTCACCTACCAACAGACTTCATGTAACAAATAGTAAATGTCTTCATGTTAGTTGGGTTTTCTGTGACTTGCGTCACCTAAAAAAGACATAACAAATGAAGAAGTGAATGGATGAATACTGAACTACATTCATATAAACATACCTGAATTATTTATTGTATTTTTTACGACTCATTATTATATCTTAAATACACATATTGGCTGGCATTCAATCAATACTTATTAAAATTATTGAATAAACAAATGAATGGAAATGAAAATACTAAAATCAAAATCTAAGATAAACTTTACTGGATAAACTTTTACAATTGTTCCATAAAACAATGTATTATAATGTCTAAGACCAGCAAGTATTCAGAACTGTTGCAAATCACCAAATACATTTCTTATTTGACTGGATATATGCTACATTTAAGAAATGAAATGCAAATAAGCAGAGACTAAAAGCTTTTGCTGGCTCTGACATAAGGTATTTTGGCAGAGGACAAACTCAATAGTGAAACTAAAGAATTCATTGTAAATTGAAGACTGATCTAAAAATTCAGCTTACATCATCTTTTAATATATCTCAATCACCTAGAAGAATATATGTAGCATTATGAGGGAATATGTTGATCTCTTACTCCCATTTGAAAATGAAATTCTTCCATATCAGTATTACTTAAATACTGTCTAAAGAAGCCAAGCATGCCTCATCCTTTCGTCTTTCCTGCTTAGCTTCTCAGCATATTGTTTTAGATTAAAAACTATACAATAAATCATTTGATGCATGTAATAATTTTTATATTTTTGCTAAATTTTTGCCAGTTATTACATATAGGTAATAATCATGATTACAGATTGTGTAGGAGTGAAGAAAACATAAAGTGCAGAAGTTGACATATCTAACAATGGCCCCAAAGATGAGTAGTCAGTTTGTCAAATTGATTATCCTTTCTAGAACTTATATGCTTATCCTCTCACTCTCATTTATTTCCTTCCCACAGACTTTTAAATGTCACCCTTTAAAACAACAAAATAATCACTCCTAACCTTACATCTTAATCTAGCCAACTTCAAATCTTCCTCGTACTCATCTCCAAACTTTCTGAGTTATCCATACTATTTGAAGGCAGATGAAGTCAGTGCCTCACCCAGCTCCTCTCAGCACTCAGCTTCCAGTACAGCCAGTGGCATCTTATTAGGTTGATGCAAAAGTAATTGTGGTTTTTGCCATTAAAAAATACTTTAAGCTGCCAGAACACCCTACCTGGGGACTTCTCTCCAGTCTGGTGCAAGGCACTCCAGAGGGTTATGGGAATTTGTACCCCTGGGAATATCCCTCAGCCAATGATGGGTGGGAGCTGGAGGATAAATATGCATGTCTTAGTCCCTGAGTGAGGACAAGCCTAACTCTGAGGTATGTTCTACATTGTGTCCCAGAAGTCCCCAGCAGGGCTGAATTTCAGTTAACCACAGCAACAATCTGCTCCGTACCTCACCCTTTACTCTCTTCCTTCCTTTCTCTTCCCTTCCCTTTTCACTTACTCTTGCTTCCTAGGATTGTCTTTCCCCCAAAACCCACTTCAATTCAAATTCTTGTCCTAGGGTCTGCTTTTGGAGGAGCTCAACCTAAGACATATCCAACATATCCACTTCCATTTCATCTCCTCTCATCACTCTCCAACCACTCCCACATGGGTTCTGTTCCATCACACCATAGAAAATCTCCATGTCAATGAATGCAAAGGGAATTTTCAACCCTTAGTCTATAAGCGACATTACACAAATTAATTGCATCCACCTTTTTGAAACATGCTCTTGACACCTTGACACTGTATACCATTGGTTTTCTTTTTACATCTCTGCCTATTTCTGCCTCGTTTACCTTGCAGGCTCATCAGTGTTGAAGTTCCTCAAGGCTTGATTCTGCAACTACTCTTCTTACTCTAAATTTTCTCTAACTGATTTCATCTACTTCTTCATTTTCAGTTACCACTCATAAGGAAATGAGTCACACATTCATATCTTCAGCTCAAACCTTTTGTCTGCATTCCAGATTTGCATATTTAATGTTCTAGTTTGTGTCTCTTCAATATCTTAAATGCATCTCAAACTCAACATGATCCAAAAGAAAATATGATTTTTTCCACCAACACCCTGTACCATCCTATTGGTTTCTATTTCTGGGACGTTAACAGTATCCATTCAGCTTTGAAAAGCTGAAACCTAGTAATCATTCTCAATTCATCCCTCTTTTTCATCATCATCCCACAACATGTCTAATCCATCATTGATTCAATCCTTTTGATTTTACTACCTAAATATTTTTGAAACCATTGACTTCTGTCTCTTACCATCTTCTGAACCTCTGCAAACACCTCCTAACTTGCTTGCCCACTTGCCCTCTACCAGTCTGTGATTCATTATCAACAGTACAGTCAAAGTGGTATAATTATTTCCACCCTCATCCCCACCTTCAGATTTAAAACACTTTAAAGGCTTTTTATTACTCATCAAGTAGACACGAGATCTACCCCCACAAGATTGTGCCCATCTGGCCTCTATCTGTTTCTTCAGCCTCATCTTGTCCTAGACTTTCCCTTCATCAAACTGGTCTGGCCATAGTGACTTTTCTTTTGCTCCTTCATACATAGTCCTTAACATGAGGTCCTTCCTTCCCCCCTTCATTTGTTCCACACTTACTAATTTTTCAGATCTTAGATGAACTGCTACTTCCTTAGGGATGTTTTTGTTCACCTATGTGACCAGGCTAAATCCTAATATAAGTTTTCATCACACTACATATCTGTCTTAAATTGCAATTATTACAGCTGAGATTCATAGTTATTTGTTCAATAAATGAATAATTGCATTGAATGAGTGAATGAAGAACAGTTATAATCCCAAAACTAAAGGAATCTTATTTTCTTCTGTTATGGGCTGAATTGTGTCCCGCTCCCCAGTTCATGTGGCGAAGCCTTAACCTCCAGTACCTCAGAATATGACTATTAGAAGATAGGGTCTTTAAAGAGGTAATTAAGTTAAAATGGGGTCATTCAGTCATTACTCGATATGAGTGACTGGTACTCCCTCCCTCCCTCCCTCCCTTTTTCTTTCTTTCTGACAGAGTCTCACTCTGTCACCTAGGCTGGAGTGCAGTGGTGCCATCACTCCTTACTGCAGTGCACCCTCAACCTTCCAGGCTCAAGTGATCCTCCTGCCTCAGCCTCCTAAGTAGCTGAGACTACAGGAGTGCACCACCACGCCCAGCTAAATTTTGTATTTTTTGTAGAGACGGGGGTTCTCCATGTTGCTCAGGCTTGAACTCCTGGACTCAAGCAGCACTTTCTTATAAGAAGAGAAGATTAGGACATAGAAAACACAGGCAGAGGGATGACGCACAGACACAGACACATAGAGAAAACAGCCATCTGCAAGCCGAAATGAGAGGCCTCAGAAAAAAACAGCCCTGCTAACAACTTCATCTCGGACTTCTGGCCTTCAGAACTGTGAAAAAATAAATTTATGTTGTTTAAGCCACCAGATCTGTGGTACTTTGTTATAGCATCCCTAGCAAACGGATACATCTCTTTTACCTCAATGGGTTGGTGTGCAATATCTTGGAATGCACCCAACACCATCTCATGCCTCAAAAACTCTTCTCACATACTTTGCCAAATACAGCTTCTGACTGCCAGGATGTTCCCATCTGCTCTAAAAGAAGCAGTATTCATCACTGCCCCATGTGTTCAGTGTGAAAGCCAATCTTTATAAATTGAGGGATGAAATA
Source organism: Colobus angolensis palliatus (assembly GCF_000951035.1). Lineage (NCBI taxonomy): Eukaryota > Metazoa > Chordata > Mammalia > Primates > Cercopithecidae > Colobus > Colobus angolensis. Next base: position 2,059,151 of record NW_012117933.1, on the reverse strand, counting down.
ACCTTGGTGTTATGTGTAGTACCCTTACTATATGGATATGGATCAAAAGTATATGAAAGAAGTCTCTTAAGGCAGTACTTTTTAGGGAAGCTGCCTTTAAGCCATTTGACACCTTTGTTGTTAGGGGAATGTACTGTTTCCCTATTTTTTTTAAGAACAAACAATATTTTCTACAAATCTTGTGATAAAGAATCCTAATATTCCTACTCTGTTTTGCTCAGAGCACACACAACAACTGGTAAAGTCTCATGTTTGAAATTATAAGATAGATACTTTAAATGGAAAGATGGTATTGGTTAGGAGTAGGATATTATAGGGCTTTCTATTTGTTCATTTTTAGAGAATCAGAGATATTTTGGAGAATGTCGTGACTTATTTGTGAATATGATAGTATTAATAGTAGGACAAGTGTTCTCTTTGAGTATGTTGTATCATTTCTGTGGGAGATGCTCTAAGTGGCTAATAGCCTAACTTTAAAGCTAGCCATCTTTTCAAATATGATTAATATTTCTCTTTTTCTTAATGCTCCATTAACTAGTGCAGAGTAAGTGGTCCTAGTGCCAAAAGCCTTTTTCATTAAATGGAAAATACATTTACTCACTCTGTGAATTAATTAAAGCCATATGGAATTTAGAGCAGAAAATTCTGACTTACACATTTTGTTTTAGAGAGATTTAGAAAATATAGAGCCATTTGTGCCCGACAGGACTCCCATATGCTTTCATATCTTAAAACAAAAATACAGAAACAAATGTTTCAACTTTTTCTCAACTACCACAATTTTCATGTGTATGATTACAGCAAGATTCCAAGTTGTATGTCATTAATAGCAATGAGATACACTGAACATCAAAACCTTTGGAAGGACGGGGATTCTTTGATGGGTTTTCTCCTGATTCCATAAATCTCTAATATTTTAGAAGTTTGAATATGGGAATGGGGGATGGCTACATGGTTAGTTTAGATGATGGATGATCAGCACTAGTTGAAGTAATTGTACTTCCATCTTAATGATAGACAATTTATTGAACATTTGCTATGTGCCAGAACTCTGAATAACAACAGTTAACATATACTGAGTAGTTGTCTGTGTGTTAAGCACTAGACATAATAATTTAAATATATTATTTCATTTGATCCTCACTATGACTTGTTTTATAGGTAAGGAAACTAAGGTATAGAGATGCTATAATTATCCCAGAGACATGTGACATATAGCTAGTGAACAGTGGAGCCAAAAATATAAAACCAAGAAAATGTAAATTTTTAACCATTAAGATATATTACCTCTCAATATGTCTCTTATATCTTTGTCTATCTATGTATGTATCTATCTACCAAATTTCACTTAATCTTCAAAAAAACCTTAAAAAGTAGGCACTATTAGTCCCATTTGTGACAAATGAAGCTCAGAGGCATTATTAATAACTTGCCCACGAGGTCAGGGGTAGATGAGAACATAGTGTGGCTGACTCCTGAGCACTTGCTTCTGGCATATAGTGGGTTATACTTGCCTTAGTAGGCAGGAATGGCTATTGTCCTCCCAATGCTCATTGTGTGCCCTTGACCTGGCTAGGGCTCCTCCCCAAAGTGGATGAAATGAACGGGGAAAGAAGAGTATGGAGCCACTAGGGTTCACACCATCTGAATGACAATGTACTCTTGTCAAAGGATTAGAACAGTTCCTTAGACAGATGGTTGGCCAAAATTTCCCCAAATGCCAAGAATTTGGCAGCAGTCGTTGGGGGAGGGGCCATTTTGTCTTGGGATTTTGGTTCTAAAGTCTAAGATGATTGCTCTGTGGGGACTAACTGGGCCCACACTTGGACCCATCAAGATGCAGGGAATTCCTGAGAGCCCAGATTGTAACTTATAGCAAAATTAATTCCCCCTCATGGAGACTAAAGAACTCATTCCCCTAGCTGCTAAAAAAGTTGATGACTGACAGATCACAGCTGAGTCTCACTCCAGACATTGTTCTTGGCCGAGGAGAATCACTTCATCTGAGGTTATGTTTCCTTCGGTAGCGGGGGGACATCCCCTATCCAGTGAATGGTTGATGCAGGGGCATAAAGATATTCCTAGTTGCAATTCAGGATACCTCTGCAAAGCCATCCCAGCTCCAGAGATACTAGGGTGACCACCGTGGGATCCTCTTGTGACTGTCTGAGGCCCAACTTCTTCCACCCAGCCTGATTCCTTCCCTTCCCTCACACATGTTGATTCTAAGACCGTGTCCCAATAAATGTCCTATGTGCTAATCCCCATCTCAGAATCTGCTTTTCAGACTTTCCCTAATGCCTGAGACACCAGATTTTAGGGGAAATGCAGAGGGTACTGTCACCTCCTATAATTACTTCTCTTTCCCTCACCTACTTAATGAATCATAGAGAGGGTCTAGAGAAATGGTGCCAAAGATGATGGACAAAATAAAGCTGACTGAGATCACAGCCAGCATACTAGATTTACTCAGAAGCTCCAGTAGTTTAAATACATCTGTCAGAGATGCAGCCACAATATCTGAGACAGAGTGGAGTAAAGCTGACTTGTGCTATAATGAACACTTCTCATTTTAATTTGTGGGAAAATTTGTTTGTATTGAAAGAAATTCTTTAAAACTCTCGACTCCAGTGTCTAGTTGTTTTTTCTCTTTTTCTCTCTCCCCTCCCTCCCTCTCTCCCTTTCTTCCTCCCTCCCTTCCTTCTTTTCTCACTTGTTTACTTGCCTGCTCACTTGCTCTTTTGCTTTTGTCAGAGCTTCTGCCTTCACCAGAACTTTTAGCTAATAAAAATGTGTTTGCCAAGCCGACTCCCAGAAGTCGGATGCAACATTATTGAATTCTAAATTTTATATAACATGGGCTATAATCAAGGTGGAGATCCTTACAGAAAAGTTATTAGCTTTGGGGATAGAAAGCTCAACAGAAGCATAATAATTAAATTGGCTCCCTGTTTTTATTTTATTGAGAACACTAAGCTATATTGATCTTCTTTCAAACCAGATGGTGATTCATGCAGCCCCTTGCAGATATTTTCTGAAGTGCTAATAGTAAAAGAAATAAACTTGACAATTCTACTCCAGTGCACTAAGAGATATTAGAAAATCTCAACACTTAGAACTTCAAAGTGCCTGGCTTGGGGTTCTAAATGCCTTCAAGTGGGAGGACTCAACTGGGAGATGCTAGTTCTTTGTCTGGTGGTTCTTCCAACATGGAGAAAATCTAAGAAGAGAACAAGATGAGTATAGAGTGTCAGTTTTGCAAGATGAAAAGGTTCCAGAGATCTATTTTGTAGTAATGTAAATACAGTTAACCCTACTAAACTATACACTTAAAATGGTCTAAAGGCAAACTTTTATATTTTGTTTTATACCAAAATTAAAAATGAAATAATTTTTAAAATATATAAACAAAAAAAATTTATTGCTCACAGTTTTGGAGGCTGGGAAGTTCACAAATCAAGGTACCACCAGTCCTCTGGTGAGAACTCACTCTCTGCTTCAAAGATGGCATCATCTAACTGTGTCTTCACATGGTGGAAGGGAAATACTAAAATAACTTTTTATAAAACAGTGAGAAGCCAGGAGCAGTGGCTCACGCCTGTATTCCCAGAACTTTGGGAGATTGAGGTGGGCAGATCGTTTGAGACTAGGAGTTCAAGACCAGCCTGGGCAACATGGTGAAATCCCATCTCTACCAAACATACAAAAAATTAGCTGGGTATAGTGGCGCATGCCTGTAGTCCCAGCTACTTGGGAGGCTGAAGTGGGAGATCACCTGAGCCCAGGATGTCAAGGCTGCAGTGAGCTGAGATTACACCACTGCATTCCATCCTGGGTGATAGGAGTGAGACCCTGTCATGGAAAAAAAAAGTGAAAAACTCAGGGGCAGGCATAATATAGTAAATGACCTACTTAATGGTTTTGCTTGCAGCTCAGACCTAATCCTAGCGGGAGTCCTGTATAGAAACCTCCGTGTCCTGAATAACTCCCTACTCTCTCTAGATGTTTCTCCTAGACCCACTCGTCTGCCCAATTTTCTTACCTTTTAAACTTCATTCGCAAGCCTGTACCTCAGCTGTTCTTGTTCAGTTTTCATCTCCCAGGACCACCTTCTCCCACGACACTCTATTGAATGTGTCCTCTCAATATTGAATGGCCCCCTCATGATCTGACATATACTTTGCACTGGATCTCCTTATAGAGGTGTCCATTTGTATCCTGAGCCAGGAGCTACCAGCAGCTCATGCTTCGTGGTTTCCAGCCTCCTGATCTTTCAGAAGGGGGTTTTCTGCTTGAAATGTCCCACCCCCACACTCAGGAAGTTAGAAACACCCTCTGTTTTGCTCGCAAACCCCCATCTGGCCCCTGGCCATGTTTTCTTATAATTGTCTATATTTTATCTGCTTACATTTCTGTTTCTGCAGCCACTATGAGACTGTGAGCAATTTGAGGGCTATAATTGGTGTATAGCTGACGAGAAAGCTATTTTATTTTTGTTTCTATGATAAGATAGATGACTTCTTTTTAATTTCACAGATTTTGATAATCCTGATAAAAGTAAGTTGATTCTGAGAATTTGGCTAGAGAAAGGAGTATTTCATTATTGAGCACATAGAAATTGTAGAAGACATTGTTCTGATTGTATATGTCATAAAAGTATAAAAGTTATTAGATGATTGCCATAATATAATTTTATTGATTGTCTCCAAGAGAAAAGTATAATAGTCTTTCAGTATGTATCTACTATGGAATATTGTTTTTTAAAAAAATAAAAGTCGGCCAGGCGTGGTGGCTCACGCCTGTAATCCCAGCACTTTGGGAGGCTGAGGCAGGTGGATCACAAGGTCAGGAAATCGAGACCATCCTGGTTAACAAGGTGAAACCCCGTCTCTACTAAAAATACAAAAAAATTAGCCAGTCATGGTGGTGGGCGCCTGTAGTCCCAGCTACTCGGGAGGCTGAGGCAGGAGAATGGCGTAAACCCGGGAGGCAGAGCTTGCAGTGAGCCGAGATCGCGCCACTGCACTCCAGCCTGGGCAACAGAGCGAGATTCTGTCTCAAAAAAAAATAATAAATATATATATATATATATATATAAAAGTCTTAGTGTAAATAAATGGGCTGTGGCATAAAATTATTTTTTTTCCTGTCAATATGCTTTATGCAGTCTTTCTTAAATCTGTGTCACTCTTACTAAATTTACATCTCAAAAAAATATCATCTATTTGCTGTCACCTTCTTTTAGCTAATTATTGACATGAAAGCTATTAATCCCAAAGAGATCTGGAGCCTAGGATTTCTAAAAATAGAGAATGAACTCGATAGAGTGCAGAATTTTTTTAAATTTTTTTATCAAAGATATTTTTATGTGTAAAGTCATAATGCCAATATTATGCACATATAATGTTTTTACAAATTTATATAAAACTGGATGGCCACCGTATCATTTACCCCTTCCAGTGAAAACCACTTTCTCTTCTTACAGCTGATTCATTTTTATTTAACTATTCTATTTCTTCAAGTAACACATTTGTTTCAATAATTGCTACTTCTTGATATTTTATCTTAGGCATTATTAATTGACTTCCCACAGTGGCAAATGAGCAGTCACCATTCTCCCCTCTCAATATTCTTATATCTTAATTCTAGTTAGACTATTATTGTTTACCTTATTATGGCTATGTAAATACTACTTATGGGTGAGTTTGTAGTAAAATATGATTGCTTTTCCTTTCATAAAGTTTGTATTCTCTTGTGATTGATAATTGCCTCATTTATTGCATAGGAATGCTAGTTTTTCACATACTTAGCATTAAACATTACTTAATTTCCATGCATTCTGGCAACTGCCTGAATCTCTTCTCAAGAGCCTCAGTCACATCAGGTGCTCTGTGATGTCTATTTTTCTTGTAAAATCTCTCCCAGTACTTTCTGATAAGTGCTACTCTGGATGAGCTGCCTCTATGCCTGCTGCACTACTGACATGCTGAAGAATATCTTTCCCTCGCCACTATGCTGGCTCTCCTGAGTCCTGTATTCGGGGACTTCTTCACTGTAAGGCATACTTTGCATAGCTTCCTAATAAAGATTATAAAATGGTAGATAAGTTTGGGAGACCTTTTTGTCTCCCCAGTTGACTGATAATTTGGTTGCATGTAGAATTCTAGGTTGTAAAATCATTTTTAAAATGTTTTTTTAAATTGACAAATGACACTGTATGTTTTTGTGTAAAACAAGATGTTTTGAAGTATTATACACTGTGAGATGGTTCACTTTAGCTAATTAACAAACGCACTGCTTCACTTAGATATCTATTTTGTGGTAAGATCACATAACATCCAGTTTTTACATTTTAAGACTATAATATGTCATTCTTAACTATAATCACCTTGCTGTATAATAGCACTCTTGAAATTTACTTATCCTATCTAACTATAATTATGTGTTCTTTGATTAAGATTTTATTATCCTTCCCTTTCCAATCATCCCAGCCTCTGGTAACCACCCTTTCTACTGTCTAGTTCTGAGGTTGAATTTTTTTAGATTCTACATATGTTTGGGATCACGTGGTATTTGTTATTCTGTGCCTGGCCTGTTTCATTTAACATGTTCTTCAAGCTTACTCATGTTGCTGCAAATGACAAGATTTCATTCCTTTTAATGGCTGCACATTATTCCACTATGTACATATAGCACGTTTTCCTTGTCCATTCATCTACCGACAAACACCGGTTGATTCCATATCTTGGATATTGTGATAGTGCTGCAATGAGCATGAGAATGGAGATATCTGTTTGATATTACTGCTTTCATTTCCTTTGGCTATATACCCAGTAGTGGGCCAGCTGAATCATATGGTAGTTTTATTTTTAATTTTTGAGAAACCTCCTTGCTGTTTTCCATAATGGCTGTAAAAATTTACATTCCCATCAACAGTGTATATTTAATTGTTTGGGTTCCTTATATATTTTAAATATTAATCCCTTATCAGATATATAGTTTGCAAATATTTCCTTCCATTCTGTAGGTTGTATCTTCACTCTGTTGATTATTTCCTTTGCTGTGCAAATCTGATGTTTCTTTGTTGATTTTTTGCTGCAACTAGGATGTTGATGTCCCCTGCTTTTTTGTATTGCAGTCTTATCTCTCCCTTAATATCTATTATTTGCTTTATATGTTTAAGTGGTCCAATATCTGGTGCATATATAATTGCAATCGTTATATCCTTTTGCTGAATTGACCCCTTTCTCATTATATAATGACATTTTTTGTCTCTTTTAAAATTTTTGACTTCAAAGTCTATTTTATCTGCTCTAAGTATAATTAATTCTGCGCTCTTTTGGTTTCTGCTGGCATGGCATATCTTCTTCCATCCCTTCACTTTCAGTCTATGTGTTTTCTTACAGGTGAAGTGAGTCTTCTGTAGGTAGCACATAGCTAGGTCTTTTTTTTTTAAATCCATTTGGCCACTCTGTGTCTTTTAATTGGAGAAATTAACCTATTTACATTCAAGGTAATTACTTTTAGGTAAGGTCTTACTACTGCCATTTTGTTACTTGTTCTCTAGTTGTTTTCTAGATTTTTTCTTCCTTTCTTCCTATCTTACTTTCTTCTTTTGTGGTTAAGTGATTTTTCCCTAGGGGTATATTTTGATTCCTTGATTTTTATTTTTAGTATATCTTTCACAAGTTTTTGCTTTGTGACTACCTAAATGAGGCCTACATAAAACATCTTATAAGAGCTTATTTTAAACTGATAACCACCTAACTTTAATCACAAACAAACAAACAAACAAACAAAAAACTCTACACTTTAACTCTACTTCCCATGACCATATTTTGAATTTTTGATGTCACAATTTACATGTTTTTATTGCCTTTCCTTTAACAAATTATTATAGTTATTTTTAATAGTTTTGTTTTCATCTTCATACTAAAAATATAAGTGATTTATAACCACTGGTATATTATTAGAGTATTCTGAGTTTGACTGTGTACTTACTTTTACCAATGAGTTTTATATCTTTAGTTGTTTTAATGTTGCTCATTAATATCGGTTTCTTTTAATTTGAAGAACTCCCATTATTTCTTGTAAAACTGATCTGGTGGTAATGAATTCTGTCAGCTTTTGTTCGTCAAGGAAAGTTGTCTTTCCTTCATTTTGGAAGGATAGCTTTGCTGGGTACAGTTTCCTTGGTTGACAATTTCTTTCCTATAGCACTTTGAATATATCATCCCACTCTCTCCTTGACTATAAGCTTCTGCTGAGAAGGCTGCTGCTAGGTGTGTTAGAATTCCCTTATATGTCACTTGCTTCTTTTTTCTTTCTGCTTTCAGAATCCTTTCTTTGTCTTGACTTTTCACCTTTTGATTATAATATGTTCTGTAGTACTTTTATTTGGATTGAATCTCATTAATGACTTTTGACCTTCATGTACCTGGATATTTGTATATTTCTCCAGGTTTGAAATTTTTTTGCTATTATTTCCTTAAATATACTTTCTGCCCCTTTGTTATTCTCCACCCCCTTTTGAATTCCAATATTTGTTCTTCTGGTGCTGTCTCACAAATCACATAAGCTTTCTTTGTTCCTTTCTATTCTTTTTGCTATTTTCTTTTCTGACTATAGGTTTTCAAATAGCTTGTCTTCTAGTACACTGATTCTTTCTTCTGCTCAATCAGTTCTACATTGATAGTCTCTATTGCATTTCCATTTCATTCATTGTATTTTTCAGCTTCAGGACTTCTGGGTTTTTTACTATTTCAATCTCTCTGTTAAATGTCTCTAAAAAAATTCGGAATTGTTTCTCTGTTTTCTCTTGAAATTCACTGAGCTTTTTAAAAACAGCTATTTTGAATTATTTGTTTGGAAGATCATTCATCTTCATCTCTTTAGGGCCAATCACCAGCATCTTATTTTGTCTGCTTGCTGAGGTTATATTTCCCTGATTATTCTTGTTTCTTTCACTCATGCACTGATGTCCGTATCTTAAAATGTTAGGTATTTATTTTAGTTTTCACAGTTTGGCTTTGTGACTGTCCTTCTGCATTAGGAATGTCCAGAAATTCTGAGCAGACTGACTATTGGTCCCTAGGCCCATGACAGCTGCAGTTGTTTTGGCACCAGAGAGTGCCAGGTTCATTGAAAGTCACATGAGGAATCTGAGGCTGGCATAATGCCCTACCTGAAACTGCTGAGGGAAGACTCCAGGAGGATACCTGGGATACTGGTAAAAGCTGTCTAGGGGCTTGAGCCCAAGAGCCTCATGGACCATGCCTCCTGCTGTATGGCACTGCTGAGTGGACTCTCTAGTGGGGTGCTTGTTCTGGCCATAATGAAGAGAAACCACTGAGTCCTGCACTGGCCACTGTGAACCCCACCCCTATTCTTTGTCTCTAGCTGACGTCAGATGGCTTAGCCATGCTGGCACTCACAGTACTTTCTGTGGAATGAAACAGAAGTGAGACTTCTGCATATAGTCTCAGAATGTTGGGGAAGCCAAATGTCCACCTTCAACTCACTTTTTCCACTATTGAAATCATGAGTCCAGGGGAATTCTCCATGTGTAATGCTGTGCTTGCCTGGGGGAAGGACATCATAGTCAAACAGAACCATTCTCCTTACCATCTGATCATGGTTCTTCTCAGTTCTGCAGTTCAAGGGACCATCACAGTCTCACTCTTAAGTTCTGAGATATTTTGGGTGGTAATCTTGCTTCTTGCTAGTTGTGATTCTGTGGAGGAGAGTGAGTCCAGATAACATCTACCCTGCCATTTTGCTGATGTCACTCCCTGGAAATCATTTTTAAAGCATTATTCCATTGTCTTCTAGCGTACAGTAATGCTATTGAGAAGTGTTAAATTATTTTAATTCCTGATTAGTACGTGACATGCTCATTCTCCCTCCCTCCCTCCCTACCTCCCTCCCTCTCTCCCTCCTTCTCTCCCTCCCTCCATCAATTTGTATTTTTATATAGGATCTTTTTATACCCATAATCCTGAATTTCTTGTTGAAGAGTCCTAGTATGTTTATTTTAATCTATTTTCCTATTTGCTCTGTGAGAGACTTTTTTCCAACTTGGAAACACATATCCTATGATTCTGAAAACTTTCTTGAGTTATTTTATTGGTGATTTTTGCCTCTCTGTTCTTTTCTGTCTTTTTACAACTCCTATAATTTGGATTGTGGACCTGCTGGGCTGGTCCTTTAGTTTTCTTTGCTGTCTTATTTTTGTATCTCTTTTTTTAAAAAATACTTCCTGGAAGAGTTCTTGAAATCTATCCCTCAATACAATTATTGAGGTTTTCATTCATGTTATAATTTGTTTTAATTTTTAAGGGAGTATTTATCTTCTGAATGTTCCTTTTTATAATATCGTGTTCTCCTCTTATGTTTGTAGCATCTTCTCTGATGATATTAGTGATAGATCTTAAGGGTTTTTTGTACTATCCCTGCATAGTCACTATAATCTCTAACTTGCTTTTCTTCTGGTAGGTTGTTTTGGGTATCACTATTGTTTAGTATATGCTTTCCTCAGATACCTGGTAATACTTGGTGTCTGCTCATATTTAAGAATGTGGGATTAAATATATAACTGGAAGCTCTGTCCAATCAGAGTCTCTCATTCCCCCGGATGAATTATTAATTCAGGCATGAGCATATTATTCTCGGCTAGATTAATCAGTATCCTCCTTAGATGATGGGGAAAACTACTTCTCATTCCTGAGATGATTACTAAGCTAACAGAACATGAGTCTCAACTTTCTGGTGTCATCTTGGCCTACACATGTAAAGAGCTTTCAAGAGATTGAGAAATAAACAGAATATAGATGACAACACTTGAAGTCCTGGGTTTCATTAAATACAACCCTAACTTCTTCATAACTTCACCTACTGTACCTTCTGTTTATTTGGGGGTTTATCTTCTTAAATTATTTTGAGTTGGGTTCTTGTGACTTTTAACTGAAAGATTTTTGGCAGATACAACATATTTCACAACATTTCTGTGCCTTCCTAAAAATAATGTAATTTATGCCACCTACAATTGCAAAAGGTCATCAACTGTTCATCATTTTCACTTCAGCTTTCTTCTAAAGGCTCATAAACCCCGTGAGTTCCAGTGTGTCATCCAGTGTCCGATATAGCAACGGTGAGAATGTATGATATGGAAACAGACACAAAAATATCATCTGCAAGTAACAGGGAGAAATCCACATTTTCTTTGAGGGCCATCTCCTTTTCCTCAAGATCTCATTCCGTTCTGGGCTATTTCAATGGGGACAAATTGTGCCGAAGATTGTTCTCCAATTTTTTATTTTTTCACTCTGGCTGATTTACTCTTGAGAGTGTATATGTGAATGCCCCTTTCTTAGAATTTTCCTGTACTTTGTTTGTTTGTAATAACAGTGTGAACATCCCTTATTCATAATGTTCTTATTTCCTAGATTCAACTATTCTATTCCTGAGTATATTTATATAACCATTTTAAAACTTATATCTCTTACACAATTTCCAGTTACTATTTTAGCAGGTGGGAAATAACTTCTCAATTTGAGAGGCGTGTCTATTATTTAGAAAATTCTGGTTTAGATTCCTTTACAATAAAGGAGAATTTTAAATACCATAATGATTTTCACTTTTTTTCTTTAGCCATGTCTGAATGTAAAATATTATTTAGCTTTCCAGTGCTTCTAAAGATAGCTTTCTCATAAACTTCACATTCCTGCAAAATCAGGTTGCTTTGTAAGGCAACTGAGAGTCTGTGTCTCACACTCTGTACCCCCACAGGGCTTGACGTATTTTCTGTGTCCATAAAAAGGGGCTGCAGAATAATGACTAATTTTACTTGGAAACAGTTTCTCCCATCAAGAATACTTTTAAAGATTTGTGTAATCAATATGCCCAATTTTGAAAACGTAAAAATGGTGTTTATCATATTTATTAGCCAGCTACATCACACATGAGCTTCTGGGCATGCTTATAAAATCCTAAGGCTGGAGAAAAAGAGACCATCATTCACTGAGGTGCACACTCTCCAGTAAGTGTCATAAAAGCAAGAAATATGCTCTTATTTCAAAGCCAATAAATAAGGCTTTAGAAATAGAGCCAGAATTTTAAAATAAGGGATGAGCATCACCAAAAAGAGGCAAAGCATTTGGAGGCCGCAGAGAGAAGAACCAGATATTCTCCAAACATCACCTTCTGACAGTTAACACCCCAAATCAGGGATTTTTAAATCCCTGACTACTTTCCCTCCTATTCCCCTCCTTTATTTCAAGGGGATCTATGACTTTATTCCACCTCTTTTCTCTTTTTTTGAACCTTTTATCACATTTTCCATTTTGAAGATTTCTATTATTTATACTCTCCCAAAATACAGCTCTGTGGCTAAACACATTTTGATTATTATTTTTTTCCTTGAGTTTGGTGTGATTTAAAAATATCTATTAATTTTTAGTCATTTTATCTAGAGGCAAGCCCAGGATGCATCCTAATTTAAGGACAACTTGCTAATATCACTACAGGGAAACAGATAAAAAATGATATATGGGCACATACATAGATTCAAAAATGGAGACAAACCCCAGTCTAAATGTTTCCATTACCTCTTCTCTCATGGATTCTAGAAAGTACCTACCTCCGTCCTCTACATATCCAGAAGATACAACAATAAGCCAGTTCTTTAAAACCCTGATTTTCTTCTTCTACCTTCAGGTAGTGTAAAGATAGTTATAGAGTGTGATCTCTAAAGCAATGTGATCTTTTCTATCTTTAGGAGATGAAATGTCCATGCAATCTGGTTGTCCAAAAGAAGCAGATCCATCTACACCCATGTCATTGTCGTAATTTTTCCTAGTGGCCTAAAGGCAGAGGGTTGCTGGTTACCGTGATCATAAGGCTGCAATTCTAAAAATATGTTTTTTTTTTCTGAACTAACAGTGTGATGGATAATAAAAATGATAGCCTTGGCATTGAGCACTGATGCTTCTAGATGTGTAAAATATAGACGGTTAGAGTAGATCATTTTAAGGTCTTTTCCAGCTGTAAAACATTTTATGTTGTATGTCAGTACGACTATATCCTTTTGGAAGCATTTTCTCTCCTATTATTCTTTTTGTTTTCCAAAAACTATCTTATTTTGTGAAAGACCTTTGTGAAACTCTCACATTGTAGAATATGGTAAGTCTATCCCCTTCAATCCCTCCATTATACCTCTCTCCTTCTAAGGACAGTGGGAAGGTTAGATCAACTAAACCCTGTAATTCTAAGCTCTCTTGACTTAATATGCTTACATGGGGTTAAGAACTGTGAACAGCTATACAGATACTCTCTCATCTTGTTTTTCCAAGAGGATTTTGTTCTCGACCTTCAAGAGTAGAAATAAGTCAACAATAAAATACTGAGGATTTTGTAGTAACTTTTTCTCTATATCACAAACAGTTTTCCTCGGCACAGCGATTTCATCAGAGGAATTTCCAATGTAATGGTGAGCATCCTCACAGATAAGCATTTTGACTTTCACTCTGGGACAGTGTATGGGGAGATATGAGCTGGAATTATGCTTCAATATTATTAGATAAGCTTCTGACAAACATTTTTTTCTTGAGGTTAGAACCATTCTAACACAGGCACTTGAGCTTTATTCATCTCTGAAGTCACTTCTATAACCGGTTTATTGAGAAGAAGAGTATAAATATGGCTCGATTTATTCTTTCTCCCATCACTACTTTCAACCAGTGCTGTCATATCTGTCTTCCCTGGCGAATAGTGAATCACTTAATGGATATCCTGAAAGATGCCATTAACTTCTGGTGGCTTTCAGTTACTTCAAGAGCAGCCCAGGTTAAAGCTTTAATCTCAGACTCGATTTATAACTTATCTCATCACTGCCCCCAAGACAAGCTTAAACTGAAACAACTTAAGCTATTGGAGAGGAGCTTAATCAGCTGTGAGACATGGTTTTTTTAAATTCCACTTTGAGGACTACTGACAGAGGCATAGAGGAGAGACAGGGAAAACAACAAGTGCCTCTTTATTTAAAGTGGTTATTTTCATCCCCTTTGCTGTGTTGCTGGCTAACACTGTCTCATTGTTGATACCCATATGGCAGCCAACCAAATGAGCCAAATGCTGGATTTCTGGTGGAGTGAGGGTTTGAGGGTATAAGCTTTTGGAGATGGGGTACTTCAGGGCTTTTTTCTTCTGTCCACAACTCTGAAGAGGCTGAGAGTTTCACTAACAGCCCTTTCTAACCTCTCAGCTGCTAGAGCTTTTTGTTCTTGGGGATACCCTGGAATGATGGGAAGCCATCTTGGGTAGCATTGCATCAGGATGAATCAAATCCATTTGCTGTACTATTATGGTTCCCCCCAATAAGCTCTTAAATAAGAAATGCCAGAAAAGGAGTAGGGAAGACCGACAGTGAAGGCAAGACAGCTTTAATAGTGAATTAGCAATCAAGTTACCCTTAGGGAACTTGGACCTCAATTTACCGGGAAGCTACAAAAGCCAGTATAGAGTGTGAGTCTTAGAATTATCCCACCCAAGGGGTAAGGGAACTGAATATTATATAGAAATTCCTGTCAGTCATTGGTTTAGGGTTACTCTCAGGGATGTAAATTTCCCAGCATTTCTGGCTTGCATCAGCATAGGCAAGTTGGACTCCCACAGCCATAGAAAGTTCTTGTTCAAAAAGACACAGATGTTCAAAGTTGGAAGGCCCATCAATGGAGCCAGTCTTCAAATCTCACACTCAAGGGTGTACAGTTTCCAGGGCCACTCTGTTTCAGGCTGTAGATCTGAGTAGCTGCAAAGTGAGTGGCTGGCGTAGCTCTGTAACACAGGCCTCACTCCCCAGATCAGGGACAGTAGCTATGTGGCCACATTTTCCTCATGGCAGGCGTTAGAGATTCCCAGAGGGGTGGAAGGAAGCACTAAAGATCTCTTAAGGCTTAGCCTTTGAACTAATTCTCTGTCACCTCTGCCTACTCATCATTGGCTAAATCCAACATCAATAAGGAGATGAGGAGAATACTATTCTGTAATACTACAGAAATAGGGTAGGGGGCAGGGGAGGTAAAATTTGCTAAATAATAATCTAATCTACCACACATGGTCTCTGAGTGTGAAAAAATTTAAGAGTACCAAAATGAGTATTAACAAATGTCCATAGAGAACACAAAAGTAGCTATTGCATTTGGTGGTTAAAGATGCCATTGATTACCTTCAAGAGCATATTTTTACTAGAATAGAAAAGATCAAAATAAGATTTTTGGTAACTATTAGAAAAATTTAAATAGTATTCATTTATTTATAATTAATAATGAATACTTATATGTGTTAATTAATGTATTAGTTGTACTAAAATGTTAAAAAGTAATAACTGAGACAGCTGATGTATGCACCTCTTTCTAAAAGCTTAGCAAAGAGAAAAATGAGACAATTAGACAAGAGTCAGAGGAAAGAGTCAGTGAATGGCACAGAAAATATATGTTAACTTTGATAGGAGAAAAGAAAAAACATTATGAAGGGAAAAAAAAAAGAGGGATTAACTGCAAAAGCAAATGTCCCGAGGAGGCTTAGAATTCATTCTGGCAAAGAGATTTCTGAGGCTAAAAAGAAGAGAATGACAAATGTGGCAAGCAGTGTCAAAGAAATACATTTCTAAAGCCTTTTTGACAGCATTCTAAGCTAATTATTCATTAAGATGCTGAAATTTATTTGGTGCTCCTTGTGTGCCAGGCACTGTGCTAAGTGCTATGAGGTGCCCTATTTCCTTATCCCCATGTTATTATACAATGAGGGAACTTGTCTCCAGCTTCACAGTTGCTATGTGCAGGGAGTCAGGAATCAAACCCATACCTCAGCTCCCATATTGTTCCCACCATGTTAACAGTCAGAAATTTACCATTTTACATTAAAGACACAAGGGTTTCATGGAGAAATTACTTATTCTAGGGCTACATCAGGAAAGACGGGATGAGACAAGATGAGCCTGGAGCATTGTATAGGGCCAGAAAGCAAGGAAGTACTCAGAAAACAAAAGGATGAGGATATGACAAAGAAACACAGGAGCCAACCTGAGCATGCTCCCAATGACCAAAACTGGAAAAATTTGAGTAAGAAAATAAAGTAGTATTGGATTATAACCCAAAGTATAAAATAAATAGTCATGCATCCATATTGATATAATATTTAGATATCTCCTTCCAAGAGGTGGAGTTTAATTCCCCTCTATCCCTAGTGTAAAGTAGTTTTAGGGGATCAAAGTAGTAACTTTATAATAGAGAAAACCTGGCAGACAGCACCCTATCCACATTATTAAGGTTAACATTACCAATGATAAGTCATGTAGGTATCATGTATCCCCTGATGTGATGTGATGTGGTGTGAAAGCTACTTCTCCTGTGCTTTTCTTTCTCTAAAATCTACATCTCCACTACAAATCATTGTGAAAAATCATCAGACAAACCCAAATTGAGGACGATTTTACATAATACCTGACCAGTTGTCTTCAAAACTAACAAGATCAGGGAAAGTCTGAGAAAATGTCACAGACCAGAAATCCTATGAAACATGAAAACTAAATGCAATATGATATAATGAATGGGATTCTGGAATACAAAAAAGAGCTTTAGTGGAAAAACTGGTGAAATCCAAATAAAGTCTGCAGCTTAGTTAATAGTTAAAAAAAAGTGAACGGGGTGCAATCTGAAGAAAAATGAAATGTAAGTATAGAATACTGTGCTATTATTTATTACTCATCATTATAACAGCAACGATACTTTGATGGAGTATTCCATTCTTCTTCAAACTCTTTCCCATATGTCACCGTGCCCCCAGATGTCAAGTAGCACAGATTTTATTGTCCTCATTTTACCACATTATTCAGTACTTACAATCTGCTGGGCACAGTCCATAATAGATTAGGTATAGTATCATATGACTCAAATAATCCTTACAACTCTATGAGGTAGTTACTATTTTATCCCATTTTCTAAAGGAGGATACTGAGGCACAGAGAGGTTAATTGATTTGCCCAAGTTAGCATAGCTTATATGCAGAAAAACTTGCCTATGAGCAAAGGTGGTTGGCTTTATGTCTTGCACATAACTACTAAGCTATAGTGCATTAGGTATTTGGGTTCAGAAAGGTTAAGTGATTGGTTCAAAGTCATAAAGTTGGTTGGTTCGGAACTGAGACTAGAACTGAGGGCTCCTGGTTCCTAGCCCAGTGCTTTCCCTCTATTTCCAGGTACCACCATCCACATACTTTTTTTCTTTTTCCAAAGCACAGTGAAATTCTTAGAATTTCAGAAGCCAATCTGAACATGTTCCTAATGGCCAAAGCAGAAACAACTTGAGCAACAAAATAAATAAAGTAGTATTGAATTATAACCCAAAGTATGAAACAAATAGGCATGCATCCATAGTGATACAAAGAAATGATCAAATAAAACAATAAAATTGAGGAAATGCATTTCCAAATTTAGCAGCAATTATAACAACAGACATTTATAAAGGGCATTTTAATTTCCAAAGTTCTCTTACCCATGTGTTCTCCCCAGAGTCTCACAAAACCCAGTAAGTTTGGTATTGTTAACTATCTTTTGTAAGTGAGGATGTTGAGATTACACTGAAGTTCACTCAGCTAGTTGTAGGAAGAACTCGGACACTATTATTTCATGTTTCCTTGAATTCTTAAAAAGAGAGAATTGTATAATGATGTCACCAAAATGATGATGTAGAAGCAAGCTGGCTTTACTCCCTTCAACAGAAGATCAAAAACAAATACACAGCACTGACAGCATCACCAGCAATATCCCAGAACTCAAATATGAGGATGAGAAAGTTCCTGGAGCCACAGAGAAATATTTCAAAAACTCCATGCAGATGGAGATGGTAAAATAATTAGACTTTTTGTCTACAACATCCTTCCTCCAAACTTTCAAGCACCAAGTGTGTGGAAAATTTTCCCCAAACTCATTGTTGCTAACCTGGAAAAGTGACGTTGTGGTGGACAGCCAGCTTTCCCACCACCTTAGGTTATCTAGCAGGAGAGGTCAGTTCCTGCCTGAACATACTGGAAAAAGTGAGGATTGTAGTAAGGCAAAATCCTGCCAACTTGTCAATAATCACTGCTCTACCAAGTACTACATATCAATTGATTCTTCTTAGATATACCACCTCCATCAAAATGACAACAAACCAATTGAGTAGTTTAGAATGAGAAGAGGAGATAAACAAGATCAAGATCAATAGTGGCCATTTTTTACAATTTCTACCCAAATTTCAGAAACAGGAAAATAAAACCAAATCATTGTAAGGCAAAGGTCTACTAGAACATAGTGAGATAATAGATCAAATCTCTCAAAACTAAGTTGTTGTTTTCTTTTAATTCTAGTGCCCTATAAGCTACCTCATATAAAAATTGGATTTAGTAGGCTGATCATGGTGGCTCACGCCTGTAATCTCAGCACTTTGGGAGACTGAAGCCAGGAGTTTGAGATCAGCCTGGGCAACAGACCCAATCTCTATTTAAAAATCTTTAATTAAAAAATTAGTTTTTAGATTGGTATTTAGTAACTATTTTTAAAAATCAGGGCAGTAAGTGATGCAATGTTGGGGAGTGGGATGATTTTTAGACTCAAACTCTAGCCCGTGGGATTTATTAGGTGAGATGTTTAATTGTAATGATAAAATCTTTACAAAGCTGTTGTTTAAAAATGAGAACATTTATGTCCTTTGCATAATATGCTGACATTCAATAATCTTTATGTTTTATTTATATTATTATTAAATGAATGTATTTTCCTGCTTTAGAGAATCTACAGATAAATGCCTTCTTTTCCCTGGAATAGAAATGTCAACCTTGAGATTTGTTCTTTCTCCATACTTGTTGTCATCCCATGCTTTCAAAATTAATGTGCCAAAGAATTACTTGTTTAATGCCCATAAAACCACTTCTTAGGCTATTTACTTGGAAATGAGTTCCACGGAGGGGAAAACATCAGGCGATAAAGCAGGAGGAGAATTTCCTCTATATATGATATTAAGGACATGTTACAAATATTGAACCAGCAGATACTTCAGATGAAGAAGTACATGCCTTTCAAATAATGACGAAATTCATGTGAAGCAGAACGGTAGAGACAAGTCCAATTTGTTAAACAATCTTAAAATATAGAGGTATGAAAAACACTTCAAACATATACAGCTTCTGCCTTCACACATGAAAGGAGTTTTAGTCCAGTAACTATGGTTACCTTATGTACTACTCAGATACTCCTAAAGTGAAAGAGACGAGGGAAGAGTAAAGCTGAAATCTATTGAGATAAATAATGCAGAGACTGGTAACATAATGACATTTCTGTTTGCTTTGGAGATTTAGATTTGCATAGACACTGATCTAGTTATTTCTGTATATGTCTTTAACCTGTATCAGGACTACACCCTGACCAGGTAGATAGTGATGTTTTATAATCTAAAACAGCAAAGCTTCTCATAGAAAAAGTATACTGCCCGGTGGTGGGATAATGGGAATAATTGGAAGAGTAGTGCTGTAAAAGTAAGAGAAAAATTTTACTTAAGCATAGCATATAAATCTTAAGAAGTAATACAAATCACATTGTATATAAAGAGGACACACAGTTTTAATTAAGAATAGAAAAACAAATAAGGTACTCCCTTCCAGCATAAAGAAATAAGTGAATTCAAAAAGATGAATTGCATTACTGCGTGGTTAATGAATCATTCAGTGCAAGCCTGTGCATTTAGCTGGGACAGGGGTTCCAGGAATCTGGCAATGGGATCTAAATTCATTCTTATCGTTGCTATGGTTTAATATCACCTGGTTTTACCAGAGTACCTGTTTACTCCAGCTAAAATATTGGTGGAAATTATTCTGGGATCCATGGATGATTCTGAGAATCCTTCTGTGGATGGTACTTCTTTTGCCAATTTAATTGAGGAAAATTCATCCAAGAGAACACTCAGATTATACCCTCTACCTCTGCTTCCCAAGGTGAGATTCCTTCCTATTTTTGTAGAAAATAAGAATTTTAAGAAAGGCCCTTAATATTAGCTGAAATTTTCACTAATATTTCTTAGTCCATTAACCCTCCTACTCTCTACAATGTCTGTTTTCATTTAAAAGGTATTGCGCTAAACCATTTACATATTAAAAGGGTAAAGAATACAGGAGAACTTATAAATATAAAGAATGATCCCTGGCCGGGCGCGGTGGCTCAAGCCTGTAATCCCATCTCTTTGGGAGGCTGAGACGGGCAGATCACG
Source organism: Colobus angolensis palliatus (assembly GCF_000951035.1). NCBI lineage: Eukaryota > Metazoa > Chordata > Mammalia > Primates > Cercopithecidae > Colobus > Colobus angolensis. Next base: position 2,038,857 of record NW_012117933.1, on the reverse strand, counting down.
AGGTCAGGAGATCGAGACCATCCTGGCTAACACGGTGAAACCCCGTCTCTACTAAAAAACACAAAAAACTAGCCGGGCGAGGTGGCGGGCGCCTGTAGTCCCAGCTACTCGGGAGGCTGAGACAGGAGAATGGCGTAAACCCGGGAGGCAGAGCTTGCAGTGAGCTGAGATCCGGCCACTGCACTCCAGCCTGGGCGACAGAGCAAGACTCCATCTCAAAAAAAAAAAAAAAAAATAGAATGATCCCATATAACCATCCAGTGCTACTCTGTAATGGGATTCTTTAATTGTTTCTATTTTCAGTTCTTCTAATGATGATCTTTATAATTCTAAATAGTATTCTTATTAAGATAATTTTTATAAACATCTTCTATGAAATATGAGAATTAGCTCATTATGTACTATCCTCCACCTATCTCCCATATACTATATCCAACGTTTGATAGTTATTATTCTAAGTTTTTCTCTTGGTTACTTTTGTAACTTCAAATAATGTATTTATATTTCTATTTTTGCTCCATCAGAACTAAGATACTCTTTAGTTTGAATTTCAAAATTTTTGTAAGATAACAATATTTTGCTCCTGAAAAGGGAAAAACAGCAACAGAAAACAAATGAAACAAATATAAAACAAATACATTTAATTTTAAACATACAAATAATTATATTATATGTAAATGGTGTAAACACTCCAATTAAAAAACAGAAATTGTCAGATTGAATAAAAAATCAAGACCTAACTATATACTGTCTACAAGAAACTCACTTAATGTTTTAAAAAATTTCCCAGCTTTATTGAAGTATAACTGATAAAGAATGTATATGTTTGGGTATACAATGTGATTATTTGACATATGTATACATTGTGAAATAATTACCACAATCTAATTAACACATCCATTACTTCAAATAGTTACCAGTGTGTAGATGGGGAGGGGAGGTGAGGACACTTAAGATCTATTTTCTTAGCAAATTTCAAATATACAATACAGTATTATTAACTATAATTGCCATGCTGTACATTAGATTCCCAGAACTTATTCCTCTCATACCTGAAAATTTGTACCCTTTGACCAAAATCTTCCCATTTTCCCCAATCCCCAGCCCCTGGCAACCACTGTTCTACTCTTTTCTTCTGCAAGTTTAACTTTTTTCGATCTCACACCTATTAGGATAACTATTATTAAAAAAAGACAATAGATAACAAGTGTTGGTGAAAATGTGGAGAAAAGGAAACTCTTGCACACTTTTGGTATGAATGTAAATGGGTACCACTATTCTGGAAAACAGTAAGAGAATTCCTCAGAAACAGAGCTACCATGTCATCCAGAAACTCACTTTGAATATAAAAACATACAAAAGTCAAAAGTATCTGTAGAAGTTTCTTTCTGAATCAGTCCCTCAAAAAAAAAAAAAAAGAAAAAATTACCTGTAGAAGGATGAAAAAGATATATCATAATAACAATAATCAGAATAAATCTGAAGTGCCTATATTAATATTAGACAAAGCCGATTTCAGAGAAAAGCATATTACCAGGTATAAACAGGCCAGTTTCACATAATAAAGGGATAAATGAATCAAGAGAACATCATGGTTCTAAATGACTGTAGACCTAAAACAGAGCTTCAAGATATATGAAGCAAAAAGTGATAGAACTCAAAGAAAAAATAAATACCCATGGTTACAGTCATAGATTTCAATATTTCTCTCTCAATAATTGATAGAACAAGACAGAAAATTCACAAGGATAGAGAAGAAATAAGCAACATGATCAACCAATTTGACCTAATTGATATTTAAAGAACAAACCATCAAACAACAGCAAAAAAAATCCACATGAAACATTTACCAAGATAGATTATATTCTAGTCCATAAAACAAGCATCAATAAATTTAAAAGGATTTAAATTGTACAAAGCATGTCATCTGACCACAATGGAATTAAATGAGAAATAAAAAGAAATATATCTGGAAAATTGTCCAAATATTTGGAAACTAAATTTATTAATTTGCTAGAGCTGCTGTAACAAAGTACCAGAAAATGGGTGGCTTAGACAACAGAAGTTTATTGTCACACAGTTCTGGAGGTTGGAAGTCCAAAATCAAGGTGTGAATAGACTTGGTTCCTTTTGAGAGCTGTGAGGCAGAATCTGTCCTATGCCTCTCTCCTGGTTTCTAGTGGTTTGCATTCCTTCGCCTATGGAAACATAACTCCAATATTCATATGGAATTCTCTGTGTAGGTATGTGTCTGTGTCCAAATTTGCCTTTTTTTATAAGAATACATAAAGACACCAGTCATATTGAAGTAGGAACCACCTTAATGACCTCATTTAATGTGATTATCTGCAAAAGCTCTATTTCCAAATAAGGTCACATTAATGCTGGAGGCTAGAATTTCAACATCTTTTGGGAGGAGGAATACAATTCAACTTGTAACACTAAATAGCACACTTCTAAACAACCCATAGGTCAAAGAAGAAATCCTTAAGAAGGTATTTGGAACAAAACGAAAATGAAAGCACAAAACATCAACATTTGTGGGATGTGTTAAGACAATACTTAAAGGGAAATTTTTAGCACTAAGCACTTATATTAGGAAAGAAGAAAAATCTCAGCTTCTACCTTAAACTAATAAAAGACGAGCAAATAATCCCAATATAAGCAGAAGAAAGGAAATAATAAAGATAAGCGGAAGATAATGAAATACACAACAGAAAACAGAAATCCCAAAAGCTAGTCCCTTGAGAACTAGCTAATAAAAGAAGAGCAAATAATCCCAAAACAAATGGAAAAAGGGAAATAATAAAGATAAGCAGAAAACAATGAAATACACAACAAAAAACAAATGCCAAAGGCTAGTTCCTTGATAACATTATAAACCTTTAACCATACTAATCAGGAAAAAAAGAAGACATAAATTATTAATATCAGGAATGAAAGATGACATTACTATGTAGCCTACAGAGATTGAAATGATAATAAGGGAATATTGTAAACAACTTTGTGCCAATAAATTCTATTACACAAATGAGAGGGTCAAATCTCTTGAAAAACACAAACTTACAAAGCTTACTCAAGAAGAGTTAGGTATCCTTAAGAACCATACATCTATTACAGAAATTAATTTTTTTAAATCTTATACTGGCCTAATTTTCATTCCTTTACAGTTATCCCATTGTTGTTTTATTTTTCCTCTCTCTCTTTGTAGAGAAAGAGGATTCCAGGATCCCTTCTTTATTCTTTGTAGTGGACACTTTTTTTTTCCTTCTCTCAATCTATTTCTCTTTCCACCTTTCAAACAATCTCATATTTCCATTGGAAACCCATGGGTTTTAGTAGCATTTACTTTTCTCCAAGACCCATGCGTCAAACATATGAATTAGAACAAACCAGTCAGAACATTTCATCTTTTTGGCCATGTTATCTGTTTATGGGTAGGTGCATGACCTACGCCTGCTAAACCTGAATAAATCTCAGTGTTTTTCTGGAAACTCTGAAACACAAACTCTTTCTCATATGGACCCCATGGTATACAAATGTGAAGCCTGGAGCTTTCCTTTCTTAACTTTTAAGTTCAGGGGTACATGTGTAGGATATGCAGGTTTGTTGTATAGGTAAACACGTCATGGAGGTTTGTTGTACAGATTATTTCATCACCCAGATACTAAGCCTAGTATCCATTATTTTTCCTGAGCCTCTCCCTCTTCCCACTCTCCACCTACTGAGAATGTGTGTTGTTCTCCTCTGTGTGTCCATATGTTCTCATCATTTAGCTCATTTACTTTTACCTTACTTTTAAGTGTGAACATACAGTATTTGGTTTTCTGTTCCTGTGTTAGTTTGCTAAGGATAATGACCTCCAACTCCATCCATGTCCCTGCAAAGAACATGATCTCATTCTTTTTTATGGCTTCATAGTATTCTACGGTGTATATGTACCACATTCCCTTTGCCCGTTCTATAATTGATGGGCATTTAGGTTGATTCCATGTCTTTGCTATTGTGAATAGTGCTGCAATGAACATATGTGTGCATGTGTCTTTATATTAGAACATTTATATTCCTTTGGATATATACCTAGTCATGGGATTGCTGAGTGGAATGATATTTCTGCCTTTACGTCTCTGAGGAATCACCACTTTGTCTTCCACAATGGTTGAACTAATTTACATGCCCACCAACAGTGCATAAGTGTTCTTTCTTCACAACCCGCATCTGTTATTTTTTTACTTTTTAGTAATAGCCAGCATCCGCTATTTTTTGACTTTTTAGTAATAGCCATTCTGACTGGAGTGAGATGGTATCTCACTGTGGTGTTTATTTGCATTTCTCTCATGATCAGTGATGTTGGACTTTTTTTCATATGATTGTTAACCGCATGTATGTCTTTTGAGAAGTGTCTGGTCATGCCCTTTGCCCACTTTTTTAATAGGGTTTTTTTTCTTGTAAATTTAAGTTCCTTGTAGATGCTGTATATTAGACCTTTGTCAGATATATAGTTTGCAAAAATTTTCTCCCATTCTATGGGTTGTTTGTTCACTCTGATGATAGTTTCTTTTTCTGTGCAGAAGCTCTTTTGTTTAATTAGATCCAATTTATCAATTTTTGATTTTGTTGCAGTTGCTTTTGGCGTCTTCACCATGAAATCTTTGCCCATGCCTATGTCCTGAATGGTATTGCCTAGGTTGTCTTCCAGGGTTTTTACAGTTTGGGGTTTTACATTTAAGTCATTAATCCGTCTTGAGTTAATGTTTGTATATGGTGTAAGGAAGGGGTCCAGTTTCAATTTTCTGCATATGGCTAGCCAGTTATTCCAGCACCATTTATTGAATGGAGAATTCTTTCCCCATTGCTTGTTTTTGTCAAGTTTGTTGAAGATCAGATAGTTGTAAGTGAGCAGTCTTATTTCTGGGTTTTGTATTCTGTTCCTTTGGCCTGTGTGTCTTGTTCTTGTACCAGTACCATGCTGTTTTGGCTACTGTAACCCTGCAGAATAATTTGAAGTCATGTAGCGTGATGCCTCCAGCTTTTTTCTTTTTGCTTAGGATTGCCTTGGCTATTTGGTCTCTTTTTTGGTTCCATATGAATTTTAAAATAGTTTTCACTAGTTCTCTGAAGAACATCAATGGTAGTTTAAGAGGAAAAGCAGATTGCTTTGTGCAGTATGGCCATTTTAACGATATTGATTCTTCCTATTCATAAGCATGAAATGTTTTTCTATTTGTTTATGTCATCTCCAATTTCTTTGAGCAGTGGTTTGTAGTTCTCCTTGTAGAGATCTTTCATCTTCCTTATTAGCTGTATTCCTAGGTATTTTATGTTTTTGTGGCAATTGTGAATGGTAGGTTGTTTGTGATTTAAAGGCTGGAACTTCCGTTACCATTTTGTCACCGTGGAGAAAGCCTGTCTGGGAAGAATGCTGACTCTTGAAGGGAAGCCCTGAGAGAATGACCAAAAAATGAAGCCAGAGCTCTGCTCAAACTACACCTAAAGCATAACATTCAGTCAGGTGAGCTCTCTGTCTCCACCACACACCCAGCAGATAATTTTCCCTTTAATTTCAAAGAGGAAATAGAAAATATTGAATGAGGCTGGGCATGGTGGCTCATGCTTGTAGTCCCAGCACTTTGGGAGAACAAGGTGGTTGGATCTCTTAAGGTCAGGGGTTGGAGAACAGCCTGGCCAACATGGCAAAACCCCGTCTCTACTACAAATACAAAAAGTAGCCAGGTGTAGTGGCACATGCCTGTAATCCCAGCTACTCGGGAGGCTGAGGTGGTAGAATCGCTTGAACCCAGGAAGCGGAGGTTGCAGTGAGCTGAGATGCTGGTGCTACACTTCAGCCTGGGCAACAGAGCAAGACTCTGTCTCCAAAAAAAAAAAAAAAAAAAAGAGAGAGAGAGAGAAAGAAAGAAATTATTATTGGACAGGAAATTAATTGACTGCCCATCACAAAATGTATAAACCAAATCTACAATGGTAAAATGTCCCTTCCTCTCTAAGCCTCAAGTCTCCCCCATGATCTGGATTCCAGATTTCTCTTCATTTAGCATTCAAGCTTACTTAAGACCTGCCCAATTAAAAATTTCTCACTCTGATTTTTGCATCAAACTGTTGCCATGTTTTTCTTCTCTCTTATTATCCAAATTTTTCAAAACAATGTTCAATACTTAACATTTCTACCTCTTCACTTTTATCTCACACTTTGCTTTGTGATTCAACGTATTCCACATGTTCAAAATTGCTTTTACCAAGGTCATTGGTGACCTTCATGTTGCTAAGTCCAATGAACTTCTCAGACTCCTGACATTTCCCCACCGATCTTGGACACTATTGTCCTCTCTCTTTCTGAAAATACTCTCTTTCTTTGATTTATGTACACTATGCCCTCCTGGACACTCTTTTTGTTTTTTTATTTTTCTGGGCACATAGGTGTAGATACTTATGGGGTACATGAGATATTTTGATAAAGGCATACAGTGTGTAATAATTATATCAGGGTAAAATGGGTATCCATCACTTCAAGCATTTATGTCTTGTGTTACAAACAATCCAATATACCCTTTTAGTTATGTTTAAATGTATGATTAAATTATTATTGCCTACAGTCACTCTGTTGTGCTACCAAATACTAGATCTTATTCATTCTTTCTAAGTATTTTTTGTTTGTTTGTTTGAGACGGAATCTCGCTCTGTCGCCCAGGCTGGAGTGCAGTGGCCGGATCTCAGCTCACTGCAAGCTCCGCCTCCTGGGTTTACGCCATTC
>NW_012117933.1:2018392-2031883 GCF_000951035.1 Colobus angolensis palliatus | reverse complement strand
CACCCAGTACCCTTCCTAGCCTCTGGTAACCATCATCTTATGCTCTATCTCTGTGAGTTCAATGCTTTTAAATTTTCAGTTCCCATCAATAAGTGAGAACATGCAAAGTTTGTCTTTCTGTGCCTGGCTTATTTCACTTAACATAATGACTTCCAGTTCCGTCCATGTTGTTGTCAATGACAGGATATCATTTATTTATTTATTTATTCATTCATTCATTCATTCATTCATAGACGGAGTCTTGCTCTGTCACCAGGCTGGAGTGCAGTGGCACAATCTCAGATCACTGCAACCTCCACCTTCCGGGTTCAAGCAATTCCCCTGCCTCAACCTACCAAGTAGCTACAGGCGTGCGCCACCACGCCCAGCTAATTTTTTGTATTTTAGTAGGGATGGGGATTCAGCATGTTGGCCAGGATGGTCTCAATCTCCTGACCTCATGATCCACCCACCTCGGCCTCCCAAAGTGCTAGGATTACAGGTGTGAGCCACTGCGCCTGGCCCTCACTCTTTTTTTTATCGGTGAATAGCACTCCATTGTGTATAGGTACATTTTCTTTATCCATTTGTCTGTTGATGAACACTTAGGTTGCTTCCAAATCTTGACTACTGTAAATAGTGCTGCAATAAACATGGGAGTTCTAACATCTCTTTGATATACTGATTTCCTTTCTTTTGTATATATACCCAGTAGTAGGATTGCTAGATCATATTTTTATGATCTAGCTCTATTTTTAGTTTTCTTTAGGAACTTCCAAACTGTTCTCCATAGTGGTTGTATTAATTTAAATTCCCACCAACAGTATATGAGGGTTCCCTTTTCTTCACATCCTCCCCAGCGTTTGTTATTGCTTGTCTTTTAGATAAAAGCCATTTTAACTGGGATGAGATGGTATCTCATTGTAGTTTTGATTTGCATTTCTCTGATGATCATTGATGTTGACCACCTTTTCATACACCTGTTTGCCATTTGTATGTCTTCTTTTGAGAAATGTCTATTCAGATATTTGGCTCATTTTGAAATCAGATTATCAGATTTTTTTTATGTAGAGTTGTTTGAGCCCTTTATATATTCTATTAATCTCTTGTCAGTTTGCAAATATTTTATCCCATTCTGTGAGTTTTCTCTTCACTTTGTTGACTGTTTCCTTTGCTGTGCAGAAGTTTTTTTAACTTGATGTGATCCCATTTGTCCATTTTTGCTTTAGTTACCTGTGCTTGTGGGATATTACTCAAGAAATCTCTGCCCAGATCAATATCCTGGAGAGTTTCCCCAATGTTTTATTTAGTAGTTGCATAGCTTGAGGTCTTAGATTTAAATCTTTCATCCATTTTGATTTGATTTTGGTATATGGTAAGAGACAGGGGTCTAGCTTCTTTCTTCTGCATATGGATATCCAGTTTTCCCAGCACCATTTATTGAAGAGACTGTCCTTTCCCCAATGTATGTTCATGGCACCTTTGTCAAAATGAATTCACTGTAGACATATAGATTTGCTTCTAGGTTCTCTATTCTCTTTCATTGGTCTATGTGTCTATTTTTATGCCAGTATCATGCTGTTTTGGTTACTATAGCTCTGCAGTATAACTTGAAGTCAGCTAATGTGATTTCTCAAGCTTTGTCTTTTTGCTCAAGATAGCTTTGGCTATTCTGGGTCTTTTATGGTTCTGTATAATTTTAGGATTTTTTTTCTATTTCTTCAAAGAACGTCATTGGTATTTTGATAGGGATTGCATTGAACCTATAGATTGCTTTGGGTAGTATGGACATGTTAACAATGTTGGTGCTTCCAATCCATAAACATGGAATATATTTCCATTTCTTGTGTTTTCTTCAATTTCTTTCATCAATCATTTGTAGTTTTCATTGTAGAGATCTTAAACTTCTTTGGTTAATTTAATTCACAGATATTTAATTTTATTTGTAGCTATTTTAAATGGGATTAGTTTTTTATTTCTTTTTCAGATTGTTCGCTGTTAACATAGAAATGCTACTGATTTTTGTATAGTGATTTTTGTATCCTGCAACTTTACTGAATTTGTTTATCAGTTCTAATAGCTTTTTGGTGTAGCCTTCAGGTTTTTCCAAATATAAGATATCATCAGAAAACAAGGATAATTTGACTTCTTCCTTTCCAATGTGGATGCCCTTTCTTTCTTTCTTTTGTCTGATGGTTCTAGATAGGACTTCCAGTATCATGTTGAATAACTGGTGAAAATGGGCATCCTTGTCATGTTCCATGTCTTAGAGGAAAGGCTTTCAGTTTTTCCCTATTCAGTATGATATTAGCTGTGGGTCTGTCATATATGGCTTTTATTATGTTGATGTATGTTCCTTCTATACTCAGATTTTTAAGAGTTTTTATCATGAAAGGATGTTGAATTTTATCAAATGCTTTTTCAGCATCAATTGAAATGATCATATATTTTTTGTCTTTTATTCTTTTGATATGATGTATCACATTGACTGATTTGCAAACGTGGAACCATCCTTGCATCCCTGGGATAAATCCTACTTAGTCATGATGAATGATCTTTTCAACTTGTTGTTGAATTTGGTTTGCTAGTGTTTTGTTGAGGATTTTTGCATCCGTGTTCATCAGGGATATTGGCTTGTAGTTTTCTTTTTTGAATATGTCTTTGGTTTTGGTATCAGGGTAATACTGGCTTCATAGAACACTTTTGGAAGTATTCTCTCCTCTTCTATTTTTTTGAATACTGTGAGTTGGATTGGTGTTAGTTCTTTTAATGTTTGGTAAAATTCAGCAGTGAAGCCACAGGGTCCTGGGCATTTCTTTGCTGGGATACTCTAGTATGGCTTCAGTTGCATTACTTGTTATTGGTCTGTTCAGGTTTTGTATTTCTTCATAGTTCAATCTCAGTAGGTTGTATGTGTCTGGAAATTTATCCATTAGGCCTACATTTTCCAATTTATTGGCATATACTTCTTCGTAGTGGCCTCTAATGATCACTTGAATGTCTGCTGTATTGGTTGTAATGTCTCCTCTTTCATCTCTGATTTTATTTATCTGGGTCTTTTCTCTTTTTTCTTTGGCTAAAGGTTTGTAAAATTTCTTTATCTTTTCAAAAAAAAACTTTTAATTGATCTTTTGTAGTGTTTTGTTTCAATTTTATTTATTTCTGCTCTGATCTTTATTATTTCTTTTCTTCTACTAACTTTGGGTTTCATTTGCTCTCGCTTTTCTAGTTCTTAAAGATGCATTATTACGTTGTTTATTTGAAGTTTTTTTAAACTTTTTTATATAGGAATTGATAGCTATAAACTTCCCTTTTAGTACTGCTTTCACTGTATTGCATAGGTTTTGGTATGTAGTGTTTCCATTGTCACTTAGTAGATTTCCTCTACGACCTTCTCAAGTGCTAAAGGCAGACAACCTAAGAGTCAAAATTTGACGACTCTGCCACTCTCCATCGTGTCTTGTCATAAAGTAAGAGAATGAAAGAATAATTTCATAGGAGGCTGTGAACTGAAAGAGGAACTTCAGAATCCAAAATTTTAGAGGTAGAAAAATTTCAGGCAGTGGTATGTTTTTTAAAGTGACAAGTATCATAGAAGGCTTAAATAGATGGGGAAGTGTGGGTCACTGGATTGAAACAGAACAACTATGAGATTGACATCTTGGAAGTTTCTCCATCTTTCTAGAAAAAAAATACCCTTAACTCTCTGCATATATTTTAATCAAAGAACAGACATCAGTTTTTCCTAATTAACATTGTTTTGTTGCAAAATGTTTCACCAGGAATTTGTGGGCATGTATTTCTAAATGATTTCCAAAAACATACAAACCAACCATAAGATGGAATAGTGACACCCTTTACTATTTAGCATTAAATTGCATACCTCTTTTTCCCAATTAGGAGAAAGTGATTTCTTTCTCCTAACCCTGCCCTTTGAAAGTAGAACTAATTTAAAGTTCTGGTCTCTTAGCAACCATAGCTGATTCACATACTTAGTGCAAATAGTAGGTGTGCCTTTCTGAAAAGATATGAAGTTACTATCTAAGCTTCCTAGAGCATGCTTTTAAAAGGTACTTAAACTGCATATGGCAAGGTATTTTAACAGAGATAAGAGTACTTTCATCTCAGCCGTCATACTTTATTCATAGTCTTTATGACAATTGAATCTATTCCAAGTTTCTTGGTTGCCCACTCTTACCTAGCTGCAGTGGTAAAACACATATTTGCTTGAATTCAGGTATTTGCATTCTAACTTAGTCTTCTTTGCCACTCACAATAAAATTTTAGCAAATTGTGATTCATTATAATACTGGATTCATCTAGCCACTATCCTGTTTGATGTAGAAGTACATTTTGACTAAAGACCTACTGCCTTGTTAAAGAGTCAACTTCTAAACTTCTTAAGTCAAGAGTTGCAACCTTTGCTAAAAAATCTCTTGTCATATCCAAAGTTAACAATTATAGTAGTAGAGGAAGCTGTCAAAAATGGCACAGCAAGCTGTTTGCAGAAAATTTAGTTTTAGACAAGTGTTTTTGTTGTTACTGTTTTTCTTCCTTTTTCCAGGCCAGAAATACAAATTCACGTAATTGCTTTCAACACACATCAGTGAGAGGAAGGTCAAAAGTTATCAAGTTTGATTTTTGTGTTTATCCCGTAGGCTCCAACACTTAGTCAGGGGCTTTCAAAGTGATTGAATTTGATTTCTTTTATTTTTCTCCAAATAGCAAATGCTTGGTAGGTAGTTTAAGGAAATTAATAGAAACATCTTACAGATGATGTGGAAAAAAGTACAAAGAACTGGAGAGAAAAGTCAAGTAATTTTCAAACAAGCTTGAGGATAGAGCTCAAAACTGAGAAGAAAATTCATTAGTGAATAAAGTCCCTCCCAGATGTTAAAGGCTTCTGGGACCATTTGTTGTCTTTTGGCCCTATTCAGTCACCTACTTTTCTGTTCCTTTCATCTTTAACTAGAGCATTTTTCCAATCACACTCCTTGTTGATAACTCTAACTAAACAAAAGAAGTAAAACTCCCTTAGTCTACCTTTGTTCTCTTTTGGCTCAGCTGGTTTGAAATAAGCTATCTCTAACAGAAGCCCAGGTACACTAGGCATCTGCTATGCTTGTGATGTTTGGACCCTTCAAATCTCAGGTTGAAATTTGATCCCTAATATTGAAGTTGGGGCCTAATGGGAGGTTTTGGATCATCGAAGCAGATTCCTCATAAACAGGTTAATGTTCTCCCTCAGGGTTGAGTGAGTTGTCACTCTATTCGCTTCCACAAGAGCGGATTGTTAAAAAGAGCCTGGCACCTTCCTCCTCTCTCTCTTGCTTCCTTTCTTGCCATGTGCTCTCTGCACATAACAGCTCTCCTTCACCTTCTACCATGAGTGGAAACATCTTGAGGCCCTTGCCAGATGCAGATGCCCAATCTTGAACTTTCCAACCAGCAGAACCGTGAGCTAAGTGAACCTCTTTTCTTTATAAATTACCTAGTCTCAGGTATTCCTTTATAGCAACACAAAATGAACTAAGACAGCACTCATTAAATAATTATGGCATGAATAACCTCATCTTTCTGAAATATCAGTGAGGTAAGTTTCTATAATGTATCATCTTGTGATAGAACATACAAAATGGTCATAAAACATAAACATGTAGTTTAACAAACTATTAAAAAACACCAATGTGTCTTCCTCCATGCCAAAACAATAGAATGGCATCTTCCCCATAGAAGCCCTCCACCTGTCTCCTTCTGACCATAATACCAGCCTACCCCCTAGCGGTGACCACTATGTTAAATTTCATGCTGCTAATAATTGTTTAATGTGGCCTATTTTAAAAATACGTGTCAGTGGGATCGTACAGTATTAGCCTAGCTTCTTTAGCTCAGTCTTTTGTGTTTCAGAGCTGTCCATCCATGTAGTTTATTCATTGCTTGCTGTATAGAATACCATGATATAAACCTACTTCTGTTTATCATTTCTACTACTCAGTTGTTTCTGTTGGGCTTCTATTAACTATGTTATTATGAACATTCTAACACATGTTTTCTGGTGCATGTAAGCATGCATTTATGTGAGATACAAACACCTATAAATGGAATTGCTAGGTCATAGACTATATACATTTTCAGACATATTATCAGATATTATTCAAAAGTGATTTTACAATGCATATTCCCATCAACAGTGCATGAGAGTGCTCATTGCTCCACATCCTTGTTAATAATTGGCAATGCCACTTTTCTGCCCACTTCCTCATTCCCTCTCCCGAGTGCCACTCTGGCTGCAGTGCACTTCCACCATTATAATTATTTACTGGGACCTCACCAGCCACAATGAGATGTTCTCTGACATTTACAAAATATGAAAGATCACGGACCAGCTGTGCGTGGAGGTAGAGGGAAAAATAGTTGATAAGACAGAGGGTAACATTGATGACTCACTCACTGGTGGAAATGCCTCCACTGAAGGCCTCAAGGGTGAAGGTACCAAAAAGCACAGTCATCACTGGTGTTGATATTGTCATAAACCTGTCATGAACCATCACTTGTAGGAAACCAGCTTCACAAAAGAAGCCTACAAGAGGTACATCAAATATTACATGAAATCAATTAAAGACAGACTTGAAGAACAGAAACCAGAAAGAGTAAAAGTTTTTATGACAGGGCCTACAGAACAAATCCAGCAGATCTTTGCTAATTTCAAAAACTACCAATTTTTCATTGGTGAAAACATGAATCCTAATGGTATGGTGGCTCTATTGGACTATCATGAGAATGGTATGATCCATATACGGTTTTCTTCAAGAATGGTTTAGAAATGGAAAAGTGTTACAAATTTGGCAGTTACTGTGGATCGATTACCTGTCATCATAACTGGCTGCTGCATGTCATCCACACAACACTAGGACTGACATCATCTTGAGCATCTCATTTATTGTGACTGTGATTTATTTGGAGTAGTGTCACTGTTTTTAAGAAAAAAAAAAAACATGTTGACTGTCTAAAAATAAAGTGCATTTAAATTCATTTGAGAGAATGCCTCCTAGGTTAATACATATTTAAACTAACTCTATTCTGTAATGTTCCTGGAGAAGCTAGAGCCTGGTTGTAGGTCACTACTAGGAAGTATAAGACTGTTACCAGTAACTTGTACAGTGGAAACTACTTTTGGGACTAGAATCTAAAAGAAAATAATTAAAAGTTTTAATTTTGAACTGCAGTAAAGGAAAAGACCATGCTAATATCAATGCCAACATTTTAAGTGGAGCCTTATACATTTCCTCACCTACAACAGAGTAGTTAACTCTGGAAGAGATTACCAAGAGAATAAAAAGAAAGTAACTCAGTCAGAAAGAAATACTTGACAATGCTATATATTTAAAAAATTTTCACCATACTCATACATGTATATTATCAGATGTTTTATTTTTGCCACTCTGATAAGTATGTAGTGCCAATACATTGTGGTTTTAATTTGCATTTACCTAATTACCAATGAAGTTGAGCATTTTTCCATATGCTACTATTTCCCCTATTGGGATGTGCCTGTTCAGGTGGTTTTCCCATTTTCCCTTTGCATTGTCTGTCTTTTTCTTATTAATTTGAAAAAGGTTTTTATGTATTCAATAGGAAGGTTGATCTTTTTTTTTTTTTTTTTTTTTTGAGACGGAGTCTCACTCTGTCACCCAGGCTGGAGTGCAGTGGCCGGATCTCAGCTCACTGCAAGCTCCGCCTCTGCCTCCCGGGTTTATGCCATTCTCCTGCCTCAGCCTCCCGAGTAGCTGGGACTACAGGCACCTGCCACCTCGCCGGGCTAGTTTTTTGCATTTTTTGGTAGAAACGGGGTTTCACCGGGTTAGCCAGGATGGTCTCAATCTCCTGACCTCGTGATCCGCCCGTCTCGGCCTCCCAAAGTGCTGGGATTACAGGCTTGAGCCACCACGCCCGGCCAGGAAGGTTGATCTTAATTATCTAGTTCACCCTCCTGAGAAACTGGAAGCACTTAAATGTACATTTTATCTGTGCGTACTTTATGGTCTCAATTTCCTTGGTGGCTCATAGTGACTGGCTACCTGGAAAATTGAAAAAAGATTAAAGTAATTCACTAAAATCTATTCAATTTTAATATATCTGTTATTTTAATTTCTATACAGCTCTATTGTCAACATTTTCCCTTCTTTTTTCATTTCATGTAATAGGTTTACTTAGCAACCATTTTATGACTAGTAAATTTCTATCAATTAGTCCATCTTATTTTTCACAACTACAAAGGAAAGTCAAATTATACTTTTCTACAGAACCAAGTTTACAATATGTGAAATATTGAATCAAAAGAGATAATGATTAGCATAGTAGAATTATTACATAAATACTCTAAAGTGATTAGCACATAAAAAACTCAATAATGTTTCTTATTAGACTCCATTTAAAAAGCATTATCTATTGACCATTTGTGGTTTGAAAAAAAAAACAGCATTATGATTAATTACCTGAATCCTGATTCCTTAAATTTAGATGTTCTATGTCTTGTTAAAGTTCTAGGAATCAGAACTTTGACTAACGAGAACATTTTATTTTCTCTAAAATATTGCATACCTATACTCTCACAAAAAAATCTAGAAGAGATAAATCTTTAAATGGTCTTTTACATATGGCTTATAAAATCCATTTCAATATACTTTCAATGATCCTTTATCTTTGCAAACATTCTTTCTATTTTTCCTCTTTGGGGGCTCTATCAAAAGAGGATGCATTCATTAATCTGAGAATAATATTAGTCCTCTAGAGGGTTTGGTTTAATATGGAATCCTGTCTTCTGTGGCTATATAAAAAATTGCAAAAGGATAGTCACATAAATGAAAACAAAACTCAAATATCAGTAAGTTTTAAATTTCTGATTATTTTGCAACTCATCAGGCTAAAAACTTGCAAGACTGAAAAAAAATTAGTAGTTAGCTATAGAAAGCAATTTCTGGCAACTATCTCTAAAGATAAATATTTCTAATAAAGAAGAGTGTTTCTTCTGATCTTTTGGAGGGTTTCTGCTTGCTTTAGAACACATTTCAAATAGAATGGCACCAAAGGCTTCAAATATTGATATCTCAATGGCATCATTTGAAATTATCCTGGAAGAAGTTTACAAACTCCAGAACCTCCTTCTTTAGTAGTTAGGTCCTAAGTTGCCCTCATGGGCATTTTACAAAATGTAAATTCTCAGTGCTTTGATAGGTGTCATCACCTATCAAATTTGTCTTTTATCACAATTTGTCTTTAAAATCAAAGGTTCATCATCCTCAATATGAAGACCTGCAAGGCTAACATCTGAAGGGTTTTAGTAACTTTTTCCAGCACTACTTTAGCTCTAAAGCATCATAATATTTATTTCTCATTCTTTTCAGAGAATAAATTTTATAATGCATTTAAATATGTCCTCATACAATCTCAGCATGACAGAAAATGTATAGAGACTATTTGAAAAGTGTAGAATTTGATGGGATTCATTCATAAACCTTATGAAACTGGATGCTAGGCAGTATAATCTATATTTGCTCTTGGAGCTGGAATATAATATATACTACTACCGTATGGGGCCAAATTCTAATAGGACATAGGCAATCTATTAAAAAATGACTAAGAGTGAGGAAAAAAATCTATGCTGAATTTACATTACTATTCTAAGTTTAAATATGGTAAGTTTTTTCTATCGTGAAAATAAAACGTAATGACCCAAATACATTCTTCCTATAGCATTTATATACCAAGTGAACAAGGTAATAGAATATTATTAATTTAAGCAGGAGAATTTTTAAATAACAAAGCAAAATTAAATATTTCATGGTAAATTAACTCATCTACAACACTGATCATTAAAGGCAGATATCAAGGTCTCCTTTACTAAAGAGCACAGAAAAGCCCGCCTGGAAGTGACCACATCTTTTTTAAAAAGGATAAACCTTTCAGTAAGATACGAGTAGAGGTTGCAAGATGGCCAAATAGGAACAGCTCCAGTCTACAGCTCCCAGCGTGAGTGATGCAGAAGATGGGTGATTTCTGCATTTCCAACTGAGGTACCGGGTTCATCTCACTGGGGCTTGTTGGACAGTGGATGCAGCCCACAGAGCGTGAGACGAAGCAGGGCATCGCGTCAACCAGGAAGCACAAGGGGTCAGGAAATTAATTCCCTTTCCTAGCCAAGGGAAGCCGTGACAGATGGTACCTGGAAAATCGGGACACTCCCACCCTAATACTGGACTTTTCCAATGGTCTTAGCAAATGGCACACCAGGAGATTATATCCAGTGCCTGGTTTGGAGGGTCCAACGCCCATGGAGCCTCACTCACTGCTAGCACAGCAGTCTGAGATTGAATTGCAAGGCAGCAGCAAGGCTGGGG
Organism: Colobus angolensis palliatus; assembly: GCF_000951035.1. Classification (NCBI taxonomy): domain Eukaryota; kingdom Metazoa; phylum Chordata; class Mammalia; order Primates; family Cercopithecidae; genus Colobus; species Colobus angolensis. The sequence goes on along the minus strand of NW_012117933.1, from coordinate 2,021,507 downwards.
GAGGGGCGTCTGCCATTGCTGAAGCTAGAATAGGTAAACAAAGTGACCAGGAAGCTTGAACTGGGTGGAGCCCACCTCAGCTCAAGGAGGCCTGCCTGCCTCTGTAGACTCCACCTCTGGGGGCAGGGCATAGCTGAACAAAAGGCAGCAAAAACTTCTGCAGATTTAAACGTCCCTGTCTGACAGCTTTGAAGAGAGTAGTGCTTCTCCCAGCCCAGAGTTTGAGATCTGAGAACGGACAGACTGCCTCCTCAACTGGGTCCCTGACCCCAAGTAGCCTAACTGGGAGGTACCTCCCAGTAGGGGCCAACTGACACCTCATACGGCCGGATGCCCCTTTGAGACAAAGCTTCCAGAGGAAGGATCAGGCAGCAACATTTGCCATTCTGCAATATTTGCGGTTCTACAGCCTCTGCTGGTGATACCCAGGCAAACAGGGTCTGGAGTGGACCTCCAGCAAACTCCAACAGACCTGCAGCTGAGGGTCCTGACTGTTAGAAGGAAAACTAACAAACAGAAAGGACATCCACACCAAAACCCCATCTGTATGTCACGATCATCAAAGACCAAAGGTAGATAAAACCACAAAGATGGGGAGAAACCAGAGCAGAAAAGCTGAAAATTCTAAAAATCAGAGCACCTCTTCTCCTCCAAAGGAACAGAGCTCCTCGCCAGCAACAGAACAAAGCTGGACGGAGAATGACTTTGATGACTTGAGAGAAGAAGACTTCAGACAATCAGTAATAACAAATTTCTCCAAGCTAAAGGAGAACGTTCAAACCCATCACAAAGCTAAAAACCTTGAAAAAAGATTAGATGAATGGCTAACTAGATAAACAGCAGAGAGAAGACCTTAAATGACCTTGTGGAGCTGAAAACAATGGCACGAGAACTAAATGACACATGCACGAGCTTCAGTAGCTGATTCAATCAAATGGAAGAAAGGGTATCAGTGATTGAAGATCAAATGAATGAAATGAATCGATAAGAGAAGTTTAGAGAAAAAAGAGTAAAAGAAACAAACAAAGCCTCCAAGAAATATGGGACTATGTGAAAAGACCAAATCTATGTTTGATTGGTGTACCTGAAAGTGACAGGGAGAATGGAACCAAGTTGGAAAACACTGTTCAGGATATTACCCAGGAGAACCTCCCCAACCTAGCAAGGCAGACCAATATTCAAATTTGGGAAATACAGAGAACGCCACAAAGATACTCCTTGAGAAGAGCAACTCCAAGACACATAATTGTGAGATTCACCAAAGTTGAAATGTAGGAAAAAATGTTAAGGGCAGCCAGAGCGAAAGGTTGGGTTACCCACAAAGGGAAACCCATCAGACTAACAGCAGATCTCTTGGCAGAAACTTTACAAGCCAGAAGAGATTGGGGGCCAATATCAACATTCTAAAAGAAAAGAATTTTCAACCCAGAATTTCATATCCAGCCAAACTAAGCTTCATCAGTGAAGGAGAAATAAAATCCTTTACAGACAAGTCAATCCTGAGAGATTTTGTCACCACCAGGCCTACCTTACAAGAGATACTGAAGGAAGCACTAAACATGGAAAGGAACAACTGGTAACAGCCACTGCAAAAAACACGCCAAATTGTAAAGACCATCAATGCTAGGAAGAAACTGCATCAACTAACAGGCAAAATTACCAGCTAACATCATAATGACAGGATCAAATTCACACATAACAATATTAACCTTAAATGTAAATGGGCTAAATGCTCCAATTAAAAGACACAGACTGGCAAATTGGATAAAGAGTCAAGACCCATCAGTGTGCTGTATTCAGGAGACCCATCTCACATGCAGAGACACACATAGGCTCAAAATGAAGGGACGGAGGAAGATCTACGAAGCAAATGGAAAGCAAAAAAAAAGCAAAGTTGGCAATCCTAGTCTCTGATAAAACATATTTTAAACCAACAAAGATCAAAAGAGACAAAGAAGGCCATTACACAATGGTAAAGTGATCAGTTCAACAAGAAGAGCTAACTATCCTAAATATATATGTACCCAATACAGGAGCACCCAGATTCATAAAGCAAGTCCTTAGAGACCTACAAAGAGACTTAGATTCCCACATAATAATAATGGGAGACTTTAACACCCAACTATCAACATTAGAGAGATCAACAAGACAGAAAGTTAACAAGGATATCCAGGAATTGAACTCAGCTCTGCACCAAGTGGACCTAATAGACATCTACAGAACTCTCCACCCAAAATCAACCGAATATACATTCTTCTCAGCACTACGTCACACTTATTCCAAAATTGACCACAAAGTTGGAAGTGAAGCACTCCTCAGCAAATGTAAAAGAACAGAAATCACAATAAACTGTCTCTCAGACCACAGTGCAATCAAACTAGAACTCAGGATTAAGAAAGGGTCCTGAGGTGACATATATCCTCCTCAGCTTACAAAGAAGATGACGAGATTAAGAGATTAAAGTAAAAATAGGCATAGGAAATCACAAGGATATTGATTGGGGAAGTGATAAGTGTCCATGACATCTTCACAATTTATGTTCAGAGATTGCAGTAAAGACAGGTGTAAGAAATTATAAAAGTATTAATTTGGGGAACTAATAAATGTCCACAAAATCTTCACAATTTATGTTCTTCTGCGGCGGCTTCAGCTGGTCCCTTGGTTCAGGGTCCCTGACTTCCCACAACAAAGAGCTCCTGCACAGCAAAAGAAACTACCATCAGATTGAACAAGCAACCTACAGAATGGGAGAAAATTTTTACAATCTACCCATCTGACAAAGGGCTAGTATCCAGAATCTACAAAGAACTTAAACAAATTTACAAGAAAAATCAAATAACCCCATCAAAAAGTGGGCAAAGGATATGAACAGACATTTTTCAAAAGAAGACATTTATGCAGCCAGCAGACCCATGAAAAAATGCTCATCATCACTCACCATCAGAGAAATGCAAATCAAAACCACAGTGGGATACCATCTCACACCAGTTAGAAGGGTGATCATTTAAAAGTTAGGAAAAACAGGTGCTGGAGAGGATGTGGAGAAATAGGAACACTTTTACACTGTTGGTGGGACTGTAAACTAGTTCAACCATTGTGGAAAACAGTGTGGTGA
>NW_012117933.1:2017511-2018208 GCF_000951035.1 Colobus angolensis palliatus | reverse complement strand
AGTTAATGGGTGCAGCACACCAACATGGCACATGTATACATATGTAACAAACCTGCACGTTGTGCACATGTACCCTAGAACTTAAAGTGTAACAAAAAATATATTAATTAAGAAAAGATACAAATATAAAGATTAAGAACTGTCAAAAATTAAACTTGGGCACAGTAAAAATTTTAAAGGGTTTACTTGAGCAAACAGCAATTCATGAATTGGACAGCTCCAAACTGGAAGTGGTTCAAAGGTTCTGCTGAGGGAATGCAAGGGGAGGCCTTCATAAGATGAATAAGAAAGTAAAGCAAGGAGAATATTTGATTGGATACAGTTATGGAACTGCCTTATTTGTGTATCTTGCAGGAAAGTCCCTAGTTATGTAAGTTAACTTATGGCTTCTGATTGGTTAGCCTTAAGTTTCATTTTTTTCTCTAATATAGTCATTTACAAGAAGTAGTCCAAGTTAACTTTTGCTTATGTTTGCAAATCAAGCAATGTTAAGGTCATTTACGAAGTCTAACTGGATTTGTCTTCCCAAGGATTCTTCAGGCCTGGTCTCTATTTATTTTAACAGGACACATGCACTAAAAGTCAAATTGTTTGGTTAAAATTTCAGTTTCTCTTTTTGATGAGACAGGTCTTCAGGCAAATTATTGCCTTCTGGTATTTATTTTAAACACTTTTTTTGAAATACAGTAGATATACA
>NW_012117933.1:2015567-2016576 GCF_000951035.1 Colobus angolensis palliatus | reverse complement strand
GCCACATGTAGAAAGCTGAAACTGGATCCCTTCCTTACACCTTACACAAAAATTAATTCAAGATGGATCAAAGACTTCAATGTTAGACCTAAAACCATAAAAACCCCAGAAGAAAACCTAGGCAATACCATTCAGGACATCGGCATAGGCAAAGACTTCGTGACTAAAACACCAAAAGCAATGGCAACAAAAGCCAAAATTGACAAATATGATCTAATTAAACTAAAGAGCTTCTGCACAGCAAAATAAACTATCATCAGAGTGAACAGGCAACCTACAGGATGGGAGAAAATTTTTGCAATCTATCTGTCTGACAAAGGGCTAATATCCAGAATCTATAAAGAGAACTTAAGCACATTTACAAGAAAGAAACAACCCCATCAAAAAGTGGGCAAAGGATATGAACAGACACTTCTCAAAAGAAGACATTTATGGCTGGGCGTGGTGGCTCACACCTGTAATCCCAGCACTTTTGGAGGCCAAGACAGGCAGATCACAAGGTCAGGAGTTTGAGACGAACCTGACCAACATAGTGAAACCACATCTCTACTAAAAATACAAAAAAATTATCTGGGCATGTGGGAGGCACCTGTAATCCCAGCTACTTGGGAGGCTGAGGCAAGGAAAATTGCTTGAACCTGGGAGGTGGAGGTTGCAGTGAGCCAGGATCACACCACTGAACTCCAGCCTGGGCAACAGTGTCAGACTCTGTCTCAAAAAAAAAAAAAAAGAAAGAAAGAAAGAAAAAAGAAAAAAAGACATTTATGTGGCCAATAAAAATATGAAAAAAACCTCATCATCACTGGTCATTAGAGAAATGCAAATCAAAACCACAATGAGATACCATCTTGCACCAGTTACAATGGCGATCACTAAAAAGTCAGGAAACAACAGATGCTAGAATGGATGTGGAGAATAGGAATGCTTTTACACTGTTGGTGGGAGTGTAAATTAGTTCAACCATTGTGGAAGACAGTGTGGCAATTCCTCAAGGATCTAGAACCAGAAA
>NW_012117933.1:1992516-2015282 GCF_000951035.1 Colobus angolensis palliatus | reverse complement strand
ACTTGGAACCAACCCAAATGTCCATCAATGATAGACTGAATAAAGAAAATGTGATACATATACACCATGGAATACTATGCAGCCATAAAAAGGATGAGTTCATGTCCTTTGCAGGGACATGGATGAAGCTGGAAACCATCATTCTCAGCAAAGTAACACAGGAACAGACAGTCAAACACTGCATGTTCTCACTCATAAGTGGGAGGTGAACAATGAGAACACATGGACCCAGGAAGGGAAACATCACATACTGGGACCTCTCAGGGGGTTGGGGGCTAGGGGAGGGATAGCATTAGGAGAAACACCTAATGTAGATGACGGGTTGATGGGTGCAGCAAACCACCATGGCATGTGTATACCAGTGTAACAAACCTGCATGTTCTGCACATGTATCCCAGAACTTAAAATATAATTTTAAAAAAAACTTAAAAAAGTAAATAATCATTGTAATAAAGTTATTCTCCTGCACAAAAATATAAGAATAAAACCATGGAGATATATAAGGTGATATAAAATATGCTATAAAATATGTTTGTGGAGAGCTATAATTAAAATAACTGGATGCATAAGAATTTGAGTTTGGCACTTGTAGCCTCCCAGCACTGTGTGAAGAAGTAAGCAACATAGGGGCCATTACACAGAGGTCATATTTGGTTCATTTGTATAATAGTGCATCAAAATAATACTGTGCCCTTTTTCTTCTTCACTCATAGCCTCACTTTTCCAAAGTGGTTATTTTCAGGCCAGGTGCAGTGGCTCATGTCTGTAATACCAGCACTTTGGGAGCCCAAGGTGGGAGGATTGCTGGAGGTCAGGAGTTCAAGACCAGCGTGGGCAACATAGCAAGACACCCATCTCTACAAAAAAAAAAAAAAAAGTTTTTAAACATGAAAACTTTTGATGGCTAAGAGCAAGGACTTTTGATTCAATAAGCCTAAGTTCAGTTATAGTGTTTTCTATTCCAGCATTTTCTAGCTGTGAGATTCTGGGCAGGGTATGTCAACAGCTATTGATTTCTTTATTGGGAAAATGCAAATAATAATAGTGACCTTACAGATTTGACATAAGAAATAAGTAAAAGAATGCATGCAAAATATTGGTCCAGTGTCAAAGATGTAGTAAGCACTCAATAAAACCTAACCATTAGTATTATTTCTGCAAATATATAAGTTCAGTTCTATGAAGCTGCCATTTTTGCTTGTCAATAATGGTCAAATATCAGCACTTTCTTCTAGTTCAACCTAATGCACACCGTGAAAATCTTTTTAATCTTGAGACCTGGTGGTTTACTTTCTAAAGCTTTGATTCAATGAGCTGGAAGCCAGCACCTGCTTTCCTAACCCTTAGCTACATTTAGAATTCTCTGAACCTAAAAGCATTTGTCATCTTGTACTATTTCTTCCATTATTTTGAGCAAGGCTCTTCTGTGTCAAATTCCCACTGTGAGAATCTGGGTTTTTGCTGCTCTTACCAAGAGATGGGCAAACTACAGCTATTGACCAAATTGGTTGCCACCCGCTTTCGTAAATAAAGCAATATTGGAACAACAGCTATGCTTGTGGGAAAACACTGTTTCTCTACACTCACACAACACTTCCGACCCCAAATATGTGGATTTTTTCCCACGCCAAATAATTCTGCAATTTTCTGGACACTAGCTAGATGTCCTACAATTCAACTTAATTCTGACACTACCTGGAGTTAGTGTCAAATCCCACAAGTTAAGGGCTCAGTCCTATAAGACTATGCCCACCTGGAATGCCAGTCGCAAGTCCAACCATCCACACTTCTGGACGACCAGCTATAAACTGAGGATTCCCATGGCCCACTCCTCAGGTTTGATCATTTGCAGGGGTGGCTCACAGAACTCAAGAAAAGCACTTCACTTAATGTTTACCAGTTTAGTATAAAGGATGCAAATCAGGAACAGCCAGGTGGAAGAGATGCATAGAGCAAATTATGGGGTAGGGGGACATGTGGAGCTTCTGTGCCCTGTCTTGGTACACCAACCTCCCAGCACCCTGATGTGTTCACCAATCCTGACATTCATTGAATCTCATTTTTGAAGAGGTTTTGTAGAGCTTAATCTCCAGCTCCCTCCTCACCTTCTCAGAAGTCTGTGGCTGGGGTAAAATTTCCAGTCACTTGGTTTTTCTGGTGACCAACCAGCCCCATCTTGAGGATGTCTAGGGAATCCACCCTAAGTCACCTCATTAGCGTAAACTCAGGTCTGATCAAAAGGGGCTCTTTATGACTAACAAAAGACACTTCTATTACTCAGGAAATTCCAAGGGTTTTATGAGCTCTGTGGCAGGAACTGGAGACAGAGACCAAATCTATTTCATATTATACCGCAATGCTTGTTTATTCATGTATTGGCTATGGCTGTTTCCGCCCTACAACAGCAGAGCTGAGTAGTTGCAACAAAGAGAACATGGTTCACAAAGCTGAAAATAGTTATTTTCTGGCCCTTTACAGACAAAGATTGCCTACCCCTGGTTTAAACTACAGGTTTGCAAATTAGAGTACACACCTCTCAAGATGATCTGTCCTAGTTCAGGGGAAACATCCAAATTTCTGTTTAAGATTATATTTCTCTAAAAAAAAAAAAAAGGGAGGGGAAATAGGATTTTCTAGTATGTCACATATGGGCTTACACTGGCCCCCTCATTCCTTCCATCTGTCCTGTCCATGAGACATCTGGAGAGAGTACTGGAATCCCACAATGAGGAGGAATGGTCAGTGGTGCCTCCACTTTCATTTTTTTTGCTATCAGTGTATGGTGACAGATGGCCTCTGCAAATGTCTGTCTACAGATTGTATCATCTAGTGGTAACTGCCTTAAATCTCTGAAATGGATAAGTGGCTTTGAAAGATACCAGTAAACAATAATATTAATAAGATAATACTACTAATGCAAGCATCAGAGAGAAAATAAGATTGACATCAGTCACGAGTAATGAAAATCAATCAAAGCTGATGAAAACTCAGCTAAGAAAAATTTAAATTATCAAGATTACCTGAAATAAGGGTTTTCATACAGTATGACTAAGAATGGAACTTGTTAAGCACCTATTATGTTTAAGATATTAGTGAATTAAAATATGAAGCATCCTAATTAGCGAGACATTTAAGATCTATTTTTGTTGACCTTTTTCATATTAATTTGCAAATTTGCTTTTATTTATAATGTATGTACTACATTAAACTATACTATAAGCATATAATTTAAAAATAAATACATAACCAAACATGTAATAGTAGGTGGGTACTCAAATTTCCCTTTATTTTCTACTCTGAGCAGTGCACGATGAATCGAAATTGAGCACCATTAGTCTAGGCTGCCATACAGTGGTGGTGCTTTTGTATTTCACGCGGAAAGGATAGAAACAGAAAAGTTTCTGTGGGATGGAGTTCCTGATGGCATTATTGAGAGTTGTTTTGGCAAAAGTGGTGCTGGGAAATGAGTAAATGATGAAAAAGTTCAGACACAAAGTTTAGTTTAAAGGAAATGGAAAAGGGGGCAGTTTCTAGGAGTAAACATGAGAGAGAAATGGAATCAAAGGAAGTTTTTTCTTTTTTTCCATATGAAAGAGACTTGATCATGATTAAAAGCTAATAGAGCCGGGCGCAGTGGCTCATGCCTGTAATCTCAACACTTTGGGAAGCTGAGGCAGGCAGATCACCGGAGGGCAGGAGTTCGAGACCAGCCTGGGCAACATGGTGAAACCTACCCTCCCCCCACCTGCCATCTCTACTAAAAATACAAAACTGTCAATAGTCTTTCTATTGAGAATCCCTGGAGTAAGGCAATAAAGAAAGCAAGGGAATGATTAACACGTAATTCTGAATACTTTCTGGGGGTGGAGGAATAGAGAAATATGAGACTGGAGAGGAGTACACAGGGCATTTCAAAGATCTTAGAATGCTATCTTCAGCTTAGTGGTGAGTACACAGATATACACTTTCTTATCCTGAAATATATATTACCTATAATTTTTGCCTTTATGATGAAATATTTTTAAGATTATAAAATTCAAAAATAATGAGGATACAGGTAAGTTATAAGAGTATAGAAATAGGTATAGGCCAGGTGCAGTGTTTCACACCTGTAATCCCAGCGCTTTGGAGGCTGAGGCGGGCAGATCACTTGAGCCCAGAAGTTTGAGACCAACCTGGGCGACATGATGAGATCTCCTCTCTACTAAAAATAAAAAAAAAATTAGCTGAGTGTGGTGACTCATGCCTGTGGTGCTACCTACTCAGGAGGCTGAAGCGGGAGATCGATTGAGGCTGAAGTGAGTGATCACACCACTGCACTCCAGCCTGGGTGACAGAGTGAGACCCTGTCTCAGAAAAAAAAAAAAAAAAAGAAAGAAAAATTGGTATAGAAGAAACTGGAACTTTTGATGAATTTAGTCATCATTTATTTTAGGTTCACATGAGGTTATGTTTAAATGTGTTACTTCAGGTTTCAGCCAGGAGTAATGGTGAAAAATTGACCATGTAGTTTGCCAGGTGTGAGCTACCTGAGAGTTGCTTCTTATAACCATGACACATGTTTTCAAGATTCCTCAGGTGTTAGGAATCCCTGATTCTGCCAGATCCCTACTCTATTCAGCTACTTTCATTCCTGAGAAAGAACACACAAACTACAGACACATGCATACCTTTCACTAGTAGTCTCCTCTCCCAGACCCTGAAGCAGCACAGTACAATGAATGTGTGGGCATAAGATCTGGAGGCAGACTGCCTAGGTTTTGCATCTTGGCTCTGTTACTTACACCATGGTCAAGTTAATTTTTCTGAGCTTCTGTTTTTGTCATTGCAAAATGAGGATATTAATAGTGCTCACTAATAGAATTGTTCTGAAGAATAAATGAGGTAATGTCTGTAAAACTTTGTCAAAGTGGTGGCATATGTTGAACACTTAATATTGTTAGTTCTCCTCCTTCTTCTTCTCCTTATTATCACTGTTGTCCCTTCCTTGTTTCTTTCTTTGATGAGGTCACTTGGGCAATGTGTGAACCTGTCTTTTCATCCTTTTTGTTCTTAAAAGAAAGACAGGAAGCATACCCCCAGCAACCGGCAACTCTTTGCTCCTTAATTTGCTCCCACTATCTATTCTCTTAGTAGAGAAACTTTCCCAAGCCTCATGGCAACAGTCTAGCAGTATAAAGCCATGGAAAGAGAGAGATTCATTAGGAAGAGAATATTTTAATCTCCTCCAACAAACTCCTTGCTTTCCAGGATGAGATGCTGGCACAGTGTGTCCTTAATGACTCATGGTTCTCTTCACCTACCCCAACATTCTGCTTCTCCATGGTGGGTGGAGTTGTGATAATTGGGAGACATATTTGTTAAAATATTGATAGCTGCTGTAACAAACAACAAAAAGAAACAGAATGGCTTAGACACAAAAGAAGTATATTTCTGCATCAAGTAAAGTCAAAGTGGGGTACTCCCAATTGGCAGGAAGCTCCCTGATATGGTTTGGCTCTGTGTCCCCACCCATCTTATCTTGTAGCTCCCATAATTCCCACCTGTTGTGGGAGGACCTGGTGTGAGATAATTGAATCATGGGGGTGGGTCTTTCCTGTGCTGTTCTCGTGATAGTGAATAAGTCTCATGAGATCTGATGGTTTTAAAAATGGGAGTTTCCCTGCACAAGCTCTCTTGTCTTGTCTGCTGCCATGTGAGACGTGCCTTTCACCTTCTGCCATGATTATGAGGCCTCCCCAGTCACGTGGAACTGTAAGTCTATTAAACCTCTCTTTTTTAAAAAATTGCCCAGTCTCATGTATGTCTTTACCAGCAGCATGAAAACAGACTAATACAGTAAATTGGTACTGGTAGAGTGGGGCACTGCTGAAGAGATACCTGAAAATGTGGAAGCAACTTTGGAACTGAGTAACAGGCAGAGGGTGGAACAGTGTGGAGGCCTCAGAAGAAGACAGGAAAATGTGGGAAAATTTGGAACTTCCTAGAGACTTGTTGAATGACTTTGACCAAAAGGCTGATGATAATATGGACAATGAAATCCAGGCTGAGGTGGTCTCAGATGGAGATGAGAAATTTGTTGGGAACTAGAGCAAAGGTGACTCTTGTTATGTTTTGGCAAAGAGACTGGTGGCATTTTGCACCTGGCCTAGATATCTGTGGAACTTTAAACTTGAGAGAGATGATTTAGGGTATCTGGAGGAAGAAATTTCTAAGCAGCAAAACATTCAAGAGATAACTTGGGTGCTGTTAAAGGCATTCAGTTTTATAAGGGAAGCAGAACATAAAAGTTTGGAAAATTTGCAGCTGGACAATGCAATAGAAAAGAAAATCCCATTTTTTGAGGAGAAATCCAAGCCAGCTGAAGAAATTTGCATAAGTAACAAGCAGCTGAATGTTAATCTCCAAGACAATGGGGAAAAAGTCTCCAGGGCATGTCAGAGGTCTTCATGGCAGCCCCTCCTGTTACAGGCCCAGAGGCCTAGGAGGAAAAAGTAGTTCCATGGGCTGGGCCCTGTGTCCTCGTGCTATATGTAGCCTAGGGACTTGGTGTCCTGCGTCCCAGCTGTTCCAGCCATGGCTGAAAGGAACCAATGTAGAGCTCAGGCTGTGGCTTCAGAGGGTACAAGCCTCAAACCTTGGCATCTTCCATGTGATGTTGAGCCTGCCAGCACATAGAAGTCAAGAATTGGAGTTTGGGAACCTCCACCTAGATTTCAGAGGATGTATGGAAATGCCTGGATGTCCAGGAAGAAGTTTGCTGCAAGGGTAGGGCTCTCCTGGAGAACCTCTGCTAGGGCAGTGTGGAAGGGAAATGTGGGGTCAGAACTCTTACACAGAGTCCCTACTATGGCACTGCCTAGTGGAGCTGTGAGAAGAGGGCTACCATCCTCCAGACCCTAGAATGGTAGATCCACCGATAGATTGCACCATGCACCTGGAAAAACTGCAGACACTCAATGCCAGCCCATGAAAGCAGCTGGGATGGAGACTGTACCCTGCAAAACCACAGAGGCAGAGCTGCCTGAGACTATGGGAACCCACCTCTTGTATCAGCATGCCATGGATGTGACACATGGAGTCAAAGGAGATCATTTTGGAACTTTAAGATTTGACTGCCCTGCTGGATTTTGGACTTGCATGGGGCCTATAGCCCCTTTGTTTTGGCCAATTTCTTCCATTTGGAACTGCTGTATTTACCCAATGCCTGTACCCCCATTGTATCTAGGAAGTAACTAACTTGCTTTGGTTTTATAGACTCGTAGGCAGAAGGGGCTTGCCTAGTCTCAGATGAGACTTTGGACTGTGGACTTTTGAGTTAATGCTGAAATGAATTAAGAGTTTGGGAGACTGTTGGGAAGGCGTGATTGGTTTTGAAATGTGAAGACATGAGATTTGGGAAGGGCCAGAGGCAGAATGATATGGTTTGGCTCTGTGCCCCCACCGAATTTCATCTTATAGCTCCCATAATTTCCATGTGTTGTGGGAGGGACCTAGTGAGAGATAATTCAATCATGGGAGTGGGTCTTTCCCATGCTGTTCTCATGATAGTGAATAAGTCTCATGAGATCTGATGGTTTTAAAAATGGGAGTTTCCCTACACAAGCTCTCTTCTCTTGTCTGCCACTATGTGAGGTGTGCCTTTTACCTTCCACCATAATTGTGAGGCCTCCCCAGCCACATGGAGCTGTAATTCCCTTAAACCTCTTTCTTTTGTAAACTGCCCAGGCTCAGGTATGTCTTTATCAGCAGCGTGAAAATGGACTAGTGTACTCCCCTTCCACCTTATGGCTCTGCCATCTTCAACACATGGCTTCCAAGTTGCTGAGTTGATTTTCATCAAGTTTTCACAGAGGAAAGTGTTTGGAAGTTCATGCAAGGAGAGATTTTTATGGATCACGTCTGCACACATCATTTCTACTCACATTCCACTGGCTAAAATCCAGTCACATGGAGGCTGGGATAAGTAAACTAGTTAGGAAAATGATGATAGGATTTGGTGAGCAGCTAGCTTAGGAAAACAGGTGGATGTCATTGAATAATATATGCTCAAAGCAAATCACATATTTCATAGAATTACAGTGGTAGAAGTCTAGAGTTTGAATGTGTCCCCCAAATTTCATGTGTTGGAAATATAATCTCCAAATTAATATTTTCATGATATTTGGAGGTGGGGTCTTTGGGAGGTAGTTAGGATTAGATAAAGTCATCCAAGAGGCCCCCATGATGGGTCTGGTGGCTTTATAAAAAGAAGAGATGCCAGACATGATGGTGCATACCTGTAAAACCAGCACTTTTGGAGGCCAAGGTGGGAAGATCACTTGTGACTAGGAGTTTGAGACCAGCCTGGGCAACAGAGCAAGACCCTGTCTTTACAAAAAAATTAAAAAATTGACCAGGCATGGTGGTGCTCACCTGTGGTCCCAACCACTTAGGAGGCTGGGGTGGGAGGATTGCTTGAACCTGGGGAGGTTGAAGCTGCAGTGAGCCATGATCACGCCACTGCACTCGAGCCTGGGTGGCAAAGTGAGACCCTGTCTCGAAAAGAAAAAAACAAAACAGAGGAAGAGAGGCCAGAACTGGCAGACTCTTGCCTTCTGAAGATGTGATGCCCTCCACCATGTTACAACATAGCAAGAAGGTATTCACCAGATACCAGCACTTTGATACTGGACTTCCCAGCCTCCAGAACTGTAAGAGATGTTTCTTTTCTTTAAAATTACCTGGTCTGTGATATTCTGTTATAGCAACAGAAAAAACACTAAGACATGGAAAGAGGGGAAATGCCTGATTACCTGGAAAAATCATTCGCAAGGCTCAGCCTTGCAAATTACATGGAAAGATATCCTGTCCCCTGAAAACTGATTTTACTGCACAATGGTAAACATAGGATTTCTAAGCATTCATTTAATCCAACAGTCTATCTAAAGGGGCACAATACGCTATTCTAGGAAACTCTGGGGCATATCATGGAGTGATACTACATAAGAGAAACTAGGATTTCAGCTGTTTCTGGAGCTTCTTTAACTCCTCACCAAAAACAGGATATTAACACTATCAGTGGAAACTGAATAACAGACATTCTCCTGACATTTTCTGGTGCTTACTAAGACTACTGGCAAGCAGAAGTAGGCAAGTCTCAGCAGGAGGAAGTCTTTGCATTCAATACAGCACAACTTTACCAGTCATTTTAGCTGATTTTCTTACACTTGAGATACATTCTAGCATCAGCACCATCTGGGAGAGTATTAGACATACAATATCTCAGGCCCTACCCCAGATCAGATCTACTGAATCAGAATCTGCATGATCTTCAGGGAAATCCTGTACAATTTGAAATTTCAGAAGTGCTTCTGTGGAATACTGATTCTTCTTCTTCTTTTTTTTTTTTAATTTTTTTAAGAAACAGGTCACAGTCACCCAGGCTGGAGTACAGTGGCATAATCATAAATCACTGCAGCCTCAGCCTCCTGGGCTCAACTGATCCTCCCATCTCAGTCTTCCTTGTAGCTGGGACTAAAAGTGTATGCTGCCCCCGCCCAGATAATTTTGTTTATTTTTTGTACAGACGGTAGTGGCGGGGCGGGCAGGGGTTGGGGAGTGTCACTATATTGCTCAGGCTGGTCTCAAACTCCTAAGCTGAAGCTATCCTTCTGCCTTGACCTCCCAAAGCACTGGGATTATAGACGTAAGCCACCGTGCTGGCCTCGAATACTGATTCTCAAACTTGGCTGCACATTGGAATCACCAGGGAAGCTTCAAAAAATGCCAATGTTTGGGTCCACCTGAGGAGATTCTGTTGTAATTGGCCTGGGTTATTGCCTGGGCATTGGAATGAATAAGACCTCCCCAGGTGATGCTATTTTGCAGTTAAATTTGAGAACCACTGCTTTAAATGACCCACTTTTCTCACTAAAGTTTTCTCCTTGATCATTGTGGACACTTGTTTAAAGGACTCTTACAGTATTTGTTTGATATCTAATCTGACGGTCCAGATCAATTCACCTTAAATTGAGAAAGACTAGGAGTATTCTATGGACCTTGGTTAGTAGAGCAGCTGACCATGATGTCGCAGCTGGGAGCTATACTCTTGCAAAAGGCCTGGGCTAATGAACAATGCCTGTATGTTCACCCTAAAGACTGCTACAGGTACATTACCATCTTCTCCCTCGTTGGCATAGGCGTTGATGGGAAAAAGAAGTTTCAGGCTGGGTGCAGTGGCTCATGCCTGTAATCCTAGCTCCTCGGGAGGCTGAGGCAGGAGAATCGCTTGAACCCAGGAGGAGGAGGTTGCAGCGAGCCGAGATCATGCCACTACACTCCAGCCTGGGTGACAGAGTGAGACTCTGTCTCAAAAAACAAGAAAAAAGGAGTTTCAAATGAGTTTTTTCTTCCATTCCCCTGCATCATTTTCTCAGAACACAAAAGTGATAGAATTCTCTGATTTGGAAACAACCACATATTTCAGTTTTTAATTCTGTATAGAAATAGATAACTTTACTGGCATTTTTTCCACTCAGAAAATATCCTAAAAATGCTAGAAGGCATCGTTTCTTTAATTTCACACCCTTCCCCAATCCTATCCTATGCTTAATAAACAATGAAAGTAAACCTGGGTTGCTCATGACTGGTAAAAATGAAAAATGTACACGAAGATTGCCCTCAGTATTAAAAACTTGGCTTGCATTTATTCTTATGTTGTACTGTCCTGTGTTGTTGATTTTATTCACTGTAAGTTAACCAAACCAAATCAGAGCCTAGAGCAGTGATTTATCTGTGGACCCTGAGCCGGCATCATCATTCTCCCCTGAGAACTTGCTAGAAATGCAAATTTTATGTCTCACCCCAGGTTTTCAACAAGTCCTTTAGGTGATTCTGCTGTATATTCAAGTTTGAGAAATGCCAGTTAAGAGCTCAAGGGGAAAATAACCCACCAAGTTTTGCCACCTTCTGTCTGTGACTTTGGGCCAGTTTTTCCGACCTCTGTGAGCCTGTTTCCTTATCTATAAAGTAGCAGTAATAACAGTAGTAACTAATCTGTGGAGCTGCTGTAAGATTTACATGTAATAATTAAAGGAAAGGAATTTATGGCATACAACTATCATTACTTGTTATTATCCATTTATGTATTCCTTCATTCTATAAACAGTTTTCTATTGAGCACTTCACATGCCAGAATTGTCTTAGGTACCACAGATGCAAAGTGGGACAGGGCCCCATACTTACCCCGAAGACATTCATGATCTAATGGAAGAGTCGTACAGAAAAAGCAGGGAGTTCCTAATTCGGGTAAATGAGTGCTTGGATGGTCTTCTTTTCAGAGAACCAAGCACCTGTGAAGAAGGGCAGGGAGCAGAAAAAAGGGTCTGTCTATGTGGTGTATACAATTTGGATAGTCTGAATCTGGAAGCAGAAGTTCCAGTCCCAGGTTAGTTCTTCCTGGCTGTGAGGCCCAAGGTCACTTCACTTAACATCTCTGGGCACTGGGTTCTTAACTACAAAATGAGCGGATGGTCTAAAAAATTTCTGATATACCTCGTGCTACAGATACCTATAGGGGAGTGGAAAATTGCTTCCTTCCCCCTTCTAGGTTCTTTGGCTGGGCTACAAATTAACTTGACGTAAGACAGATTAACAGGAGAAAACCATATTAAATTATGTATGTATCTGTGAGAGTACCACAAAATATGAAAGTCTAAGAAGGGCTAGATGACTGAAGCTTCTGTGGCATCCTGAGCTACACAAAGAAAGAAAGGCTTGGGGCTTTTGGGGGTGGTGGAGACAAGTTACGGGAGGGTGAGAAGAGGAAATATATGGTAACTAAAGATTGCCTTCTTATGCAGGTAAGGGTCTCTCTGGACCAGCTCTCTTCCTGAGACAGATAACTTTACTAATGAAAATTTCCCAAAAGATGTAAATTTGTTTTACAAAGGTACAGCTTCTCAGAGCTACTCCTGTGTATGCAATTTCTCAAAATAACCAGCTAATAAGAGCCCAAAGAAATATTTTGGGGTAATGCGTCCTGAGCCCCAACACACCTAAGAGTTAAAAGACTCAAAAGAACCAAGCAGATGTTATAACCAGTTAAAAGAAATATCCAGGTTGGGCATGGTGGCTCACACCTGTAATTCCAGTACTTTGGGAGGCTGAGGCAGGCGTATCACTATTTTAGGAGATCGAGACCATCCTGGCTAACACAGTGAAACCCCATCTCTACTTAAAAAAAAAAAAAAAAAAAAGGTACAAAAAACTGGCTGGGGGTGGTGGCGGGCACCTGTAGTCCCAGCTACTAGGGAGGCTGAGGCAGAAGAATGGCGGTGAACCTGGGAGGCGGAGCTTGCAGTGAGCTGAGATCACGCCACTCCACTCCAGCCTGGGTGACAGAGCGAGACTCTGCCTCAAAAAAAAAAAATAGACACAGCTATAGATCAATAATATCAAACTGAATATGCAAATGTAGACCATTATATAACAAAAAAATTGGACTGGCTTTTGTCCTCACCATTTCCTGGAAAGGAGCTTCTAAATCCTCGAAATTTCTCAAATTATAAAAGTGTCTCTGCCAAATTTGCAGATGGCATCTGTAGAGAGGGAAGTCTTGTTGAGGACTGTGCCCTTAACCTGTGGAGTCTGCACTAACTCCAGGTGGTTACTATCAGAACTGTATTACAGTATTGTATGTAAAACCAAAACCAGCTTTTGCCTCAGTGGAAGAAGGAAGTTGATTGAACCTCCAAGAAACAAAATTTGCATATAACCAAAAATTGTTTTGCTATTGGTTATCTATAGCTTACAGAGTTGTAAAATAGCTTTCGTAGAATCAGAATAAAATAATGGGGCAAGGTGAGCTATAGACAATGCATAGTTTCCCATTGAAACACTAATTTGTCTTCACATATCTTCTTTGCATAAAGAAGAAATGGAACTTGAGAGATCATTAAATCTGTCCTTCTCCATCAAGGAGAGTCTACCTAAAACCAGCTCTGGCTGATGAATAAATGGCAAAGTCCCAAATTTAAATCTTCAAAGAAGATAAACTTCATCTCCATTCACACCATATTTCAACATCACAAACCTCCCAACTAGAAAATTCTTTCAGATGTGTGACTCAGCACAACCCTGTGGACGTTAATAATCATGAAATTTGTAAATAAATAACCAGAACCTTCCTGCTTAGTTCTTCAGGAGCAGTCTGTCCTTCATATAAAAGATGAGCATCTCATCCACAAAACAACATTTCTTTGTCTTCCCAGTCTCCCCAATCCACCCACTCACTCTGCTCTCTGCATTTGGAGTTTGGTATTTCCCTTTATGCCCCCATGTGTTTTTTTATACGTTGTTTTCCTTGTTTAGTAGTCAGCTACTGCTTTGTATGTGAAATCAGAAGTTCCCGTCACATGGTCACATCATGGGCATCCAAAGTCAGCATCTTCCATGTGACTTCAAATCCCATGCCAACTTGACTTACTGGCGATCCAAATATTAAAAAAAAAAAAAAAAAAAAAACTTGGTTATAAGCCCCCAGAGTCATGTGTAAATCATCCTTTAAATTTAACAAAATACCTGTAAGTTATCCTCACAGTAGTGGCCCTCAGAGTGTGGTCCCTGGATCAGCATCAGCATCTCCTGGGGACTTGTTGGAGATGCAGATTCTCAGATCCCACCCTGGACCTACAGAACCCAAAACAGGCCAGGTGTATTTTAACAGACCATCCAGGTGATTCTGATGCATGCTGAAGTGTGAGAATCATTTGTAGTTTTTTAATTTATTTTATTTTATTTATTTTTTGAGACAGAGTCTCACTCTGTCACCCAGGCTGGAGTGCAGGGGTGTGATCTCGGCTCACTGCAACCTCCTCCTCCCAGATTCAAGCAGTTCTCCTGCCTTGGCATCCTGAGTAGCTGGGATTACAAGCACCTACCACCACGTCTGGCTGATTTTTGTATTTTTGTATTTTTAGTAGAGATAGGGTTTCACCACGTTGGCCAGGCTGGTCTCCTGACCTCAAGACATCCACCTGCCTTGACCTCCCAAAGTGCTAGGATTACAGGCGTGAGCCGCCACGCCTGGCCCATTTGTATAGATTTTTAATTTTACTGGAATTTGAAACACAGATGTTCAGGAAAAGCCAGTGTATATAATGAAAAATGCAATTGCTTCTCGTCTCTCTGTTTCTGGCCGTGACCTGGTTACACAGCTTCGCAGGCAGAATCTCTGAACTTTTTAGCTGAGCCTAATACAGAGTCATTCTGCTCCCTGATTTAGTAAACTCTTTACCCCAGGACAGACTACCCCTTATGTAGAAAATATATATCTATATAAATATATATAAATATACATATATATATATAATCAATGGGAAATTTAGAAATACCAGTGCTCATTCTAACCTTTATTTATATTCTGACTTCACATCATCATCTGCATGTGGAAAGAGCTTCCAGTGGGCTCAGCTGGGCAAAACCGTCACAGTGTCTCCTAGATGTTTAAAAGCTTGCTTCCGGAATGCTCAGCTCAAGAAAATTGGGGACCATAAGCTTTCAACCCACGTGTCTGCCTGCCTTTAGCCATGGTTCTTAGGGCCCCTGCTACATACTCTTGCTTGCTGTATACATCCCACTGCTCTTGCCTATGCGACTCATCTTCTGGCACTGACCCCTTTCAGCAAGAGGTTGGACTTTTAATCATAGCATAAAGCATATGATTCTCTCTTATAACGTCTATTTAAATTTATTTTCTCTTTCGAGTCTCCCTAAAGATTGCTCCCAGGGGTGGTGATTCGTCTCAGATGCTCATCTTGAAACTGAAATTGCCCTCTGAATGGGGATGAAAAGAATATTTTAACATGGGATAATATGTTCCACTATTATGGAATCTGGAAATGAAAGCAAGCAGATATATTCAAAATGAGGCTGTGCAATTATGCACATCTGATGAAAATGACAGTCTGCAGGTGGCATACCACCTTGGAGGTGTGATCACAAACACCAACTCCCTCAGGAGATGAGGTAGCGGCAGTTAGTACTTAAATTAGTTTATCTTTAATTTGCATTTGATGTTGGCCCACTAGGAGGTAGAGGGTTGATGAGTTGAGAGTTACTGTTTTGCAGAAGAGCTACTTTCCCTTCAGCACATCTGGAGACTTGGCGTGTTCATGAACTCTGCATAGTTTACACAGGAGACTCTTTGATGCACTGTAGCTGTCTTAGCTGCATGTGTAGGGTGATTCAGATTTGGAATATGGTGTTCCAAGTAATGATGGATCTACGAACATTCTTTGTTGCACCATGTTGTAGTGAGTCCTTAGTTTGAACATAAGACATTCTACAGTCCTACTTCTTGTTGACTGTTTTGTTAGGATCTTTGGTACAAAAGTCAGTTTTGCATCACTAAATAAAATATCACATTGGCCAGTGGTTTTCAAACTTAGCTAAACATTAGACTCTTTAGAGACTTAAAAAATCTCAGTGCCCAGATTGCGCCCCAGACAATTTACATCAGGCTTTCTGGGTTTAGGGCTCATACATTGGTGTTTTTTAAAGATCTCCAGTAGATTTTAATGTGCAGCAAAATTTGAGAATCACTGGCTTGGGTGCAGGGGCAAAGGGAACTTCCCCTGTGCCCTCTGGACTTTTGATTAATTTGAGTCTATGAAAATTCGCCTACAATAGATTGACAGGAGAAACTCATATAAAGTTATTACATGTACAAGGGCATCACAGGAAAGTGAGTACCCAATAACCCAATGAGATTTAAAGCTTATAAAGCTTATATACCCTTCTTCATAAGGGAGAGGGAAGTCGGGGATGTAGGCAATTTTAAGAGTAAGTAATTTTTAGAGGAGATGAATGGGTCCGATGAACAGACAATATCCTGAGACAGAGTTCATCTGGGTTCTGGTGGTGTCAATTCTAGCTTTCTTTCTAGAGAGTTACTCTTCCCCATTTGATGAGATTCTAGGGAGGGGGCTTAAAACCATTGCCTTCCTTCTGGAGGAACTTCCCTTAGTCAGATAAGGGACCTTCAGAGAAAGCCCCTCCCCATACTTTGGGAGAGGCAGAAGGCTGAGAAACGAAGGCAGGAAAAGTTCAGAGAAATGTTGGTTCTGAAGCTGCTGCTTTTGTTCAGAGTACTCAGTATGTCCATCGGGCATGGACATACTGTAGTCCCAGCTCTTAGAGAGGGAGGAATGGGAGGATAGCTTGAGCCCAGGAGTTGGAGACCTGCCTGGGCAATATAATGAGACCCTGTTTTCCACACACATGCACACACACAATACTCAGCATGTCCAAGTGCCATACTTTGGGATATTGTTTTCTGATCCTCAACATGGGCAGTTTCATGGCAGTTGGGTGGGTGGTTGTGGGCTCAAGGTAGACAAATCCATTTGTAAGGGAAAGGGAATATTGTGCTATGCACTGGTAATAAGGCTAAGTGAAAATGGTTTCCCAGCCTTACAAATAGAAAAAGTAGTCAACCAGGCATGGTGACTCATGCCAATAATCTTATCACTTTGGGAGGCCAAGGTGGGAGGACCACTTAAGCCAAGAAGTTCAAGACCAGCCTGGGCAACATAGTGAGCCCCCATATCTATAAAATTTTTTTTAAAAATTAGCTTGGCATGGTGGTACATGCCTGTAGTCCCAGCTACTTGGGAGGCTGAAGTGGGAGGATGGCTTGAGCCCAGGAGGTTGAGGCTCCAGTGAGCAGTGATCGCTCCACTTCACTCTAGCCTGGGCAACAGAGTGAGACCATGTCTCAAAAAATAAATAAAAATAAATAAAGTAAGGCTGGGTGTGGTGGCTCATGCCTGTAATCCCAGCACTTTGGGAAGCTAAGGCAGGTGGATCACTTGAAGTCAGGAGTTCAAGACCAGGCTGACCAACATTGTGAAACCCTGTCTCTATCAAAAATACAAAAATTAGCCTGGTGTGTTGGTGGGCGCCTGTAGTCCCAGCTACTTGGGAGGCTAAGGCAGGAGAATCGCTTGAACCCAGGAGGCAGAGGTTGCAGTGAGCCAAGATCGTGCCACTGCACTCCAGCCTGGGTGACGAGAGTGAGACTCCGTCTCTAAATTAATTAATTAATTAATTAAAGTAGTTAGCAAAATTGAAGAGACCAAACTGGGTCTTCCCCCTTCCCCCAGCCTATAAAATGTTCTCCTCCCTATTAAAGCATTCAATCATCAGTGTGCAAGAACACAGATGATAGCTCTGTTGAAGATAATGCAGGATAAATGCCTAAACTGGTGGTTTTCAAGCTTGACTGCATGTTAGAAGTACTTGGGGACCTTTAAAAATCCCTATGACCTGGCCATATCCCAGAACAATTAAATCAGAATCATTGGATGTCAGACATCAGGATGCTGAAAATCTCTCCCAGTTAATTCCAACTTGCAGGCAGGATTGAGACCCAGTGGCCTGTAACAGTGGTCCTCTAAATTCTGCATATTTAGAATCCTCTAGGAGATTTTCTATAAGTCCTGATGCCCAAGCCACACTCCACAGCAATAAAATAAGAATCTCCAGGGCAAGACCCAGATATCAACATTTTATAAGCACCCCAGGTGAGTCCAATGTGCAGACGACAAATTTGAAAGCTAGTAGTTGGAAAGAGAAGTTAATGGAGAAAAAAAGAGGACACAGAAAAGCATCACTAATTATATCCACCTGGTCAATTTGCCCAACTCCTATTCTTTGTGGTGATTAGAAATTGCTAGATCTATAGCTGCAACATAAACCATCCTGAGAACAAGCTGCATTCATTCTCTTATTTGGAGATTGAGTGTGAAGATAACTCTCAATCAGAAAACTCCACATCAGCATTTTTCCTCACCTGGCTTCAGGTTCTATTTTAAAACTTTCTATTAAGCTATACTCTTTATCCTAGGAGAATAGTTCTTAACCTTGGCTGCACATTAAAATCACATAGGGGAGATTTTACGCTTTCACTGCCCAGGTCACACTCCAAGCCATTTAAATCAGTGTGGTGGGTGAAAGGGGTTGAATGGGGGTGGTGTTCGTACTCTCTAAAATTGAAATTTATACTGAGATTATTGTAGATTCATATGCATTGGTTTTGTTTTGTTTTTGTTTTTGTTTTGAGATGGAGTCTCGCTCTGTCGCCCAGGCTGGAGTGCAGTGGCACCATCTCTGCTCACTACAAGCTCCGCCTCCTGGGTTCATGCCATTCTCCTGCCTCAGCCTCCCGAGTAGCTGTGACTACAGGCGCCCGCCACCACGCACGGCTAATTTTTTGTATTTTTAGTAGAGATGGAGTTTCACCGTGTTAGCCAGGATGGTCTCGATCTCCTGACCTCGTGATCCACCCGTCTTGGCTTCCCAAAGTACTGGGATTACAGGCATGAGCCGCCGTGCCCGGCCCATATGCATTGGTTTTAATTTGCATTTTCCTAATGGCTAATGTTGTTGAACATCTTTCCATGTGCTTATTTGCCATCTATATATCCTCGTTGGTCAGATATATGTTCATAACTTTTCCCCAAATTCTAATTCAGTTATCTGTATTTGTACTGTTGAGTTTGGGAACTGTCTAGATCTTCTCCGTACTTCGTCAGATGTGGGTTTGCAAATGTGTTCTCCCAGGTTGTAGCTTGTCTTTTCACCCTCATTACATGGACTATCACAGAGCAGAAGTTTGCGATTTTGATTAAGTCCAGCTTATTTTTCCTCTTACAGACTGTGCTTTTTAATGAAGCCGAAGAGCATGTTGCCTAGCCTTAGACCCTGAGGATCTTCCTTTATATTTTCCTATATAAGTTTTATAGCTTTACATTTTACATTTAAATCTATACACTGAGTTAATTTTTGTATAAGATGTAGGGTTTCAGTCTAGGGTCTTTTTATTTTTTTCTTTCTTTGCCTGTGGATATTGAAGCATCAATATCTTTTAAAATCTCTCTAAGCAGCCAAGGCTGAGGACCAGTAGCATGGTGATTGAAATTAAAAATCTCAACTCTAAGGCCTTCATGACCATCACAATAAGCTTTAAAAAGAACAACAGAAATCTGTGCTTTTAGACCAGCACTGTCTAATAGAAATGTAAAACCAGGCTGGATGTGGTGGCTCATACCTGTAATCCCAGCACTTTGGGAGGCCGAGGCAGGAGGATCACTTGAGCTCAGGAGTTCCAGATTAGCCTGGACAACATAGTAAGACCCTGTCTCTATAAAAATTTAAAAAAGCAAATGAGCCGGGCATGGTGGCACACCCCTGTAGTCCCAGCTACTTGGGAGACTGAGGTGGGAGGATCATTTGAGCCCAGGTGGTGGAGGCTACGGTGAGCTGAGATGGTGCCACTGTACTCCAGCTTGGGTGACAGAGCAAGATCCTGTCTCTAAATAAATAAATAAATAAAACAAGTCACATATATAATTTAAAAATTTCTGTTAACCTCATTAAAAAGTTTTTGAAAGGTTAAATTAATTTTAATACAATATTTTATTTAACCCAATATGTCCAAAATATCATTTTAACTTGTAGTCAATATGCAAATTATTAATGAGACATTTTGTATCCTTTTTTCTGGACTAAGTCTTCAAAATGTAGTATGTATTTTACATTTTCAGGACGTCTCAATTTGGACTCCCTACATTTCAAGTGCTTCATAGCTACATTTACTTAGTGCCTACCAAATTGGCAGTATAGTTTTAGACAAAGGCAGTCTTGTTTCCCACCCCCATTCTTTGCATGTTTGTTGACTGAATATTAAATTTCTGTACTGTTTCTTCCTGGCATAACTATAGGACTATTCATTTCAAACAATAAAGGCCGTATTGAGAAAACCTTGCTTCTGCTTAAAGCGGGCTGAAACAACTCTTTTCTAGACAAATACATTCATAGTGGAATGTGCTGCCATAAATATTTATGTTGGGCTGACAGTGATGGGCTCATAGCCTTGGAGCCATGATGTCTTCCCTCATGCTTTGATTCTTATCTTATTTTTCCTCAACTAAAGTTATTAAACTCACATGAGTTTGCACAGTGTTCTAAATTCATGAGGGCCTTGTTTATAGATGAAACTGTGCAGCAGTAAGGGTGGGACAAGGTACATCTTATATGTCATCATTTAAACTGTCTAAGGAACAAAGAGCTGAACAAGACTGATTTCCATTCCACAAAATGAAGCATGCCACTTTAAATAAATGTACCTTTAGCCATGTCTACAGCATGGACTAGAACAGTTTCTCAACATCAGCACTACTGATACTTTGGATTTTAAAGTTTTTAACCATTTTTATTCTTTGTTGTGAGGGGCTGTCCTGTGCCTTGTAGGTTGTTTAGCATCATCTGTAATCACACTCCCACCCGAGATGAGACAACCAAAAATGTCTTCAGATATTGCCACATGTTCCTTGGGAGTCAAAATGATCTCCAGTTGAGAATCACTGGACCACAATGAAATGAATTTCTGATGCATGCATGGAGGTTTACTTCTTTGTTTATTCCTTTTTTCTTCTTTCTGGCCAAATTTGAAACTTTTTATGACTAATAGTATTTCTTTAATATTAAAGATTAATATTATGGAATGTCAAGCTCTCCAACTTGCTTTCCTCTCTGGGGGGAAATTATATTGTCTAAAAGTGCCTGTGATATTCTTTGGTCATTGATAAAACAGCACCGAAGCCATTTTCATGGGGTTCTCAAGAAATCTGGACACAAATAGAGCAATCATTAAGCATTCCTCAGGCTGCACTTGGTGCCACTTCCTTGTAACCACAAGTCACATAACACTAGATCCTGACCATTTCCAGCCCCATTGTTCCTATCAATAGGATCTCTGACGTTAGAAATCACAAGGCTTCTGTTTAAGAATTGTTTCAGCAGATCCTGAATTCCAGTGAAACAGCTGGTACCAACCAATATGAAGTCCCCTGCAGAGGAACCCAATCAGTGTTAGAGCACAGTTTCTTCATCTCCTTGTCCCATGACTTCACCCTGCACTCTTCAAGCAATCAACGATCTCCACACTCTGGCCCACTCCAAAACCCTTAAAGCCCCTAGCCCCAGACTGCTTGGAGAGATGGATTTTGAGTTTCCTCCTATCTTCTTGTTCATTGTCCCTATAATTAAACCTTTTTCTCTGCTACAACCTGGTGCCTTGGTGTATTGATTTGCCATGTGCATCCAGCAACAGACCTCTTACAGTAATGTTTGTTTCAGGCCATGGTACTATGAACTCTTTGAGATACAGAAATAGGACAGATTCTTATCTAATCTTTGAATCTTTGATATAAAATGTAAGTTCTAAAACAGTCCTCTATACTCTGCTTGGTGAATTCCTGCTCATCCTAAAAGGCCAGTTCAAATGCCTCCTCATGTATGAAAACTTTGCTAATTTCCCAAGGCAGAAAAATGACCCTTTGTCAGAGGTTTCTTAGATTTTTGCCAAAGCTCCTCTAAAAGCATCTATTCATTATTATAGTCATCCCTGAATAGTGAATGAATGCATGATTCCAAGTGACATTACAGGTAGGGGGTTTGAGGCATAGCAAACTTCGATTAAACTGGGAAGTGTGTTTTATATATGCACAGACAATGTACAGAGCAAAAGTAACCAGTAAGTGGAGACATGCTTGGGACATGGCCAAGAAGCTCTCCAAAAAAGTTAACAAAATTCATAGAGGATTGACAGCGTCTATAATGGAAACCAAAGACCATATAATGGAAATCAAAGACTATAATGTAACCAAATAGTTACAAAAAATGATCATCGGTGCTGCTTACACTCTTAAGTAAATTGGAATCAGTGTAGCAAACTCATCTGATTCTGTGATCAGTGATTTTCAAGATGTACAGACAAAAACAATGAATATCCTTTACGGTCAAGAATCTGTGAATAAAATGTTATGTTGATGCTGAAATAGTCATTTACACAAAACATCACTGGATTATAATTTTATAGCTCTGCTTTATCTCACTGCACATCAGAGAGATGTCTAAACTTAAGTGGGACTGTCTGACTAAGCTAGAATCTTTGGAAGAACCATAAATCAATTTCCTTCTACCCGTGATAAATAACAGGATCCCAAACAGGCCATATTTTGCTTTTTGAAGCACCAAAGTCAATCTGCCCTTAAGAAGGAATACTCAACTCAGTGATTCTCTAACTTTAAACCACTTAAGATTTATAGATACTAACAAGCATCCGGATCTCCTGAAGGATTCTGATTCAGATCTGGGTGGGGTTTTAGAATCTGCGCTGCTAATAAGCCCTGAGCTGAGATGATTCTGATATGGGTGGGTCAATGATCTCTCTTGGAAAGAAAACAATGAACTCTAACCCAATGGTTCTCAGCCACAGTGGGAGGGGTAGGAGGGAGGCCTCAACGGTTGATGGGGGAATTTTGGAATTTTGCCCCCAAGGACATTTGGCAATATCTACAAAGTTTGGATGACAATGGCAGTGGGGCTGTGGGGGGGTTAGTTCTACTGGCTTCTAGTAGGTAGAGGCCAGGGACACTGCTAAACCCCCTGCAGTGCTAGAACAGCCTTCTGCAGTTAAGGAACCCTGGGATAACCCACTGGTTCTGAACCTTGGCTATACAGTGGAATTACCTGGGGAGCTTTAAAAAATTCTTCTGTCTCACCCTTAAACAATCTAATTAGTCTGGCATGTAGCATGGGCCTCTGGGCTTTTAAAACTCCCAAAGGCCGGGCGTGGTGGCTCAAGCCTGTAATCCCAGCACTTTGGGAGGCCGAGACGGGTGGATCATGAGGTCAGGAGATCGAGACCATCCTGGCTA
>NW_012117933.1:1882426-1992466 GCF_000951035.1 Colobus angolensis palliatus | reverse complement strand
AAAAAAAAAAAAAAAAAATGCAGGTGCCTGACTGAGCAGGTGGTCACATATGATCTCACCCTATATTTTCCCTTTTCCATCTCTTGCCACTGCCCACTCATACACCCCACAGTACATGCAGCTCCCCAATGCATGATACTCTACTTTGCCCGGTGGCAGTACCCCTACCTTTCCTTTTGGTGGGAAACCCCTTCCCACAATTACTCCATCTCCTTGAAAAACTCCTACCATCTATTATGGGCCAAACTGTGTCCCCTGCAAAAACCATGTTGAAGTCCTAAGCCCTGGTACTTCAAAATGTGACTATATTTAGAGATACGGTCTTGACAGAGGTAATTAAATTAAAATAGGATCATTAGGATGGGCCCTAATCCAACAGGACCAGTGTCCTTGAGGAAATCTGGACATGTGCACAATTTGTACACGTGCACACATACAAAGGGATGGCATATGAGGCACTGGGAGAAAACAGCCATCTAGAAGCCACAGAGGGAGACCTGCAATGATCCTTCCCTCCCAGCCCTCAGAATGAGCCAACCCTATCAAAACCTCCATCTTGAATTTCCCAGCCTCCAGAACCGTGAAGCAAACAAATTCTGCTGTAGAAGCTGCCTAGTCCCTGTTACTTTGTTACAGTGGCCCTAGCAAACAAATACATCATTTTGCAAGACCCAATCCTAGGTACAGCCTCCTCTGGGACGCTGCCTGGACCCACCCCAGCAGGCCCGCCTCTTTGGTCATCCTTGGAGCCTCCAGGGAACCTCCAGGTTCCCTGACCTGCTTATCTGACCACCAACTGCTTGTGAGCTCAAGGTAGAGCCCTGTCTCACCTGTGTCTCTGTGCCTAGCACCTTACATGGTGCACACCGAAGGCATCGATAAACATGAACTGGACTGAACTGAAAGCGGACCTCACCTTGCAAGCAGTAACTTCTCAGCAAGTTCCCCTGCCTGAGCCAGGGCCCACTGAGCCTTCCCTACTCTTGTTTCCCATTAGGCAGCCAAGAATAATCATTGTTTTGAGCTGGGTTTTGTTTTTCTGGTGTGTGTGAGTTTTCTTTAAGCCACCATATTGAAATGCAAACTGCCAGGTGTTAGAAATGCTGCCCCCAGCCCTCAGAGGCAGCTGGTTTCTACAGACTAGCATTTATCATATTTGCAGTAAATACACAAAAGGTCTTCAATTCAAAACCAGGAAGAGAAAGTAATTCTTTTGTCAAAAGGCAGCGGTGACTAAACGCTGGGCAGGGAGTGAAAGCAGATTTGGACCGCTGCTTTACCATCTTCCGGGTGTGGACGTGTTTTATGCTAGAAAAGGAGACTAAACACAGTCAGACCAACACATTCTGAATGCATACTACAGGGACAGGCATTTGCACAAACACACTGGGTTTAAACTTCGCTGCAGTCCTAAGGCGAGCAGAGAAAGTCTATATGAGATGTCAGAAAACGAATGCCGGCTGGGTTCAGTGGCTCACGCCTGTAATCCCAGCAACTTTGGGAGGCTGAGGTGGGTGGATCACGAGGTCAAGAGATCGAGACCAGCCTGGCCAACATGGTAAAACCCCGTCTCTACTAAAAATACAAAAATTAGCCAGGCGTGGTGGCACACGCCTACAGTCCCAGCTACTCGGGAGGCTGAGGCAGGAGAATGGCGGGAACCCGGGAGGCGGAGCTTGCAGTGAGCTGAGATCCTGCCACTGCACTCCAGCCTGGGCGACAGAGCAAGACTCCGCCTCAAAAAAAAAAAAAAAAAAAAAACTCCCAATGTGGGCTGGGTATGGTGGCTCACACCTGTAATCCCAGCAATTTGGGAGGCTGAGGTGGGAAGATTGGCTTGAGCCTGGGAGTTTGAGACCAGCCTAGGCAACATTTAATAGACCCTCTCTCTATTAAAAATTAAAAAATTACTGGGTATGGTGGCGCACACCTGTGGTCCTAGTTACTAAGTAGGCTGAGGTGGGAGGATTGATAGAGCCCAGGAGATCGAGGCTGCAGTGAGTCACAATTGTGCCTGTGCATTCCAGCCTGGGTGACAGAGGGAGACCCTGTCTCAAAACAACCAAAACAACAAAAAAACAATGAAAATAGAGTAAAACTCCCGAAGCGATCTTTAATGTGCAACCAGGGTTGGAAATCACGAGTATAGGCCGATGGTCCTCAAACCTATTGTGTCAGAATAATCAGGATAGTTTTAAGAAATATATTAAATAGATTGCAGAGCCCCACCCTTAGAGTGTAGGTCTAAGGTAGGATCTGAGAATCTGCATTGCTATGTTTCTAGGTGATACTGATGCTGCTAGTTTGTTTTATTTTATTTTTTTGAGACAGAGTCTCACTCTGTTGCCCAGGCTGGAGTGCAGTGGCACGATCTCAGTTCACTGCAACCTCTGCCTCCCAGGTTCAAGCTATTCTCCTGCCTCAGCCTCCTGAGTAGCTGGGATTACAGGCACATGCCATCACACCCAGCTAATTTTTTGTATTTTTAGTAGAGATGGGATTTCACCATGTTGGTCAGGTTGGTCTCAAACTCCTGACCTCAAGTGATCAGCCCGCCTTGGCCTTCCAAAGTGCTGGGATTACCGACGTGAGCCACCACACCCAGCTGACACTGCTAGTTTAGAGACCACAATTTAAGGCTGTCTTGTGAAGCATTGGAAAGTAACTCCCTCTGTTTGGTCCCATTCTGATTCACCATTTTAATTTTGGGGCCAGTAAACTAGAAACAGCATTGATGACATAAATGTGCTTCTGCCAAAATGAAGAAAACAGATCAGGTCATTTAATGAAAATCAAGTGAAATTAAATGATTTCTAGTAGCAATGAGAATGCAAATAAGCATGAACAGCAATAGATAAATCACTTCATGTTTTTGTTTAGCAAAACTTGTTAGGGCCTGTTTATATGTATTTGAAAAAATTATTTTCCAAGAAGCTTGAACAGTAAATTCAAGTCTGACAGGAAAATAATTTTAATTGAGATGGTTGCCAGAAGGGTCAATAGAGAAGTTTTTGTAATGGGAACATCTCAGCACTGCTTTCAAATTCATGCTAACACACATTCTAAATAAAAGCCTGAGAAATTAGAAAAAAAAAAAGAAAAACTAACTGTCAGAAAAACCGGTCATAGGAGAAAAGAGTCATGAGACCCTCCCGCAGCAGAATATAATCATACTGTGCTTCTCTTTTTGCTCTGCCATGAAGAATCTGAGGGTGTGAAGAGGAAGAAGAAAGTCTCTTTGACTCAAAAAAAAGAGCAGAAAGTTTTTATCAAATCTAACTGTGTAGGCATGTGAGCATGTGATTTTTCTGTCTGTCATTCTGACGTGAAGAAGCAACGTATCAGCTAAGAAGAGGAGAGAAGAACGAACAAGAAAGAAAAGAAAACACAAGAAAGAGGAAGGAAGGAAAAGAAAGGAAGAGAAGAGAAGAGAGAGGAAGGATGAAAAGATGAATGGAAGGGAGGAAGGGAGAAAGGGAGGGAGGGTAGGTCGGTCTTTTACCCTAAACTGGCTTAGGTTCTGAGTTTAGATGAATCTTTAGATCAGTGGTTCTCAACCTCAGCACTGTTGACACTTGAGACCCAAACATTCTTTGCTGTGGGGGCTGTTCTTGTGCATTGTAGCATGTTTAGCAGCATCCCTGGTCTCTACCCACACCAGATGCCAGTATCATTCCCCCATGCCAGTCGTGACAACCAAAAATGTCTCCAGACATTGCCAAATGTCTTCTGGGAAACAAAACTCCCCTGATTGAGAACCACAGCTTTAGATGATCTAACCCAGATTAAAACATTTACACAGCGCTTCCCAAATTATCGGTAGGGAAAACCAGCTTTTAAAACTATTTCTATTTATTGTGAACCCATACATCTTTAAAACACAATAACATTTACTTACTTAAAAATAAGGTAACAAAAGGACAAAAAATATAAAAATATTTTTATTATTAGATTGGAATATAATTCATTTACTCTGTAAAGGTGACAATATTTCTAAGTACTCTCCATTTCTATACTTAAATGAGCAAGTAATGAATAATGAACCAGCCTGGTACTCAGTGGCACTAATCTGGAGGAAATCAGAGGAAAAAATGCATTCAATTAAGAGATACTTGCAGCATAGCAAGAAATTGTTCTAAAGTCTATATTTCTTACATGTTATTCTGTTTTTTGTCACCTTTAAGTTATATTATTTAAGTTAGCTTTAGTAGTTTTGTTGGCAACCTCTATTTAATTTTTAAAAGGAGTAAATGACTTTAGAAAAACATGTTAATTTACAGCTGTTATCCCAGGAAAGCTGGCTATGAAGACTCCAGCTGAGATACTGCATTTGACTTGTAGATAGTACATCATTTCTTTGATTCATTGATTAGTTAATGAATTCAGTGCATATTTGTTCTACAACCCCCTGGATATCAGACATTGGGCTAGGTCCTGGGGATCCAAACATCAGTGAGAAAGAAACTCCACTTATGAGGGAAGGTACTGCCATTCAGGAAACCTTCCTGGAGGAAATGACACCTCAGCAGAGACAAGAGACCGAGTAACAATCCACGAGGAGAAGCAGGAAAGACTGAGAGCATTGCAGGCAGAGGGTGCTGCGTGGGAGGTGGTCAGCAGATCAGTCATCACCCCTCCAAGGAACTGAAAGTAAAACGTGGCTGAAGTTGAGAGTAGGAAGCGAAGGAGCATGAGCTGAGGCTGTAGAAATAATGCAGGGGACCGGGCACAGTGGTTCACGCCTGTAATCCCAGCACTTTGAGAGGCCGAGGCAGGTGGATCACTTGAGGTCTGGAGTTTGAGACCAGCCTGGCCGATATGGTGAAACCCCATTGCTACTGAAAACACAAAAATTAGCCGGGCATGGTGGCATGCACCTGTAGTCTCAGCTACTCTGGAGGCTGAGGTGAGAGAATCGCTTGAACCTGGGAGGCAGAGGCTGCAGTGAGCAGAGATGGCGCTGGCCATGATAGTTGCTGAAATTTTACCCATCACATCCTCACATCTGCACTCCAAGTCAATACTCCACTTCCTAATTTTATCTTATTTTATTTTTCTGTGGAGACAGGGTCTCACTGGTCTTGAACTCTTGGCCTCAAGTGATCCTCCCACCTCGGCTTCCTAAAGAGTTGGGATTCCAGGGGTAAGCCATCACACCCAGCACTGCTTCCTAATTTTAAAGGGGCCTCTCTTCAAATCTCACAGCATACTTCAATTTATATGTTACTGACCAGGACTTGTTACATATTTGTACCTCGTTGTGAAGGAGGCTAGGTAGTGTATTATTATTTTTTTCTGGACTGCCATGTACTATATATTCTCTGACAAAAAATCAGAACTCCGTGACAAAGCACATAGAAGAAAATGTACATTTGGTATCCATATCTCTCTGAAAGACTGCCATAATCAGGTTTACATTTCAGGAATATCATTCTGACTAGTGTGGAGAGCAGTTTGTAAGGAAAGAAGACTGGAGCCGGGTAGATCAGCAATGAGGTAGCAGAACACTCTAGGGCCGGAATGGCAAACTGTGAGCTATAAACTAAATCCAGCCCACTGCCTTTATTTATTTATTTTATAATTTTATTTATTTGTAAATAAAATTTTATTACAATCATGTCCATGTATTTGCATATTGTCCATGGCCGCTTTTGCTACACAACAGCGGAGTTGAGTTGTTGCAGCAGAGACCACATGGTCTGCAAAGTCTAAAATATTTACTATCTGGCACTTTACAGAAAAACATTACCAACTCCTGCTCTAGAGAAGCAGCAAGTAGTGTTAGAGAAAACAGACACTTTCAGGAGACATCAAGGAGGTAGAAAGTGTAAGTGATTTGGGGGTATGGAGGATTAGAGGCCCAGGTTGGAGCTCTGACTGGAGTAGGCAGAGTATTTCTGAAATCCTCAGCAGTGTCCAGATCACTGTCTAGCAAATCAGGTTTCCATGAAAGGGTTCTTATGAGACTTGAGATTGATCACTTACAGTTCATTAACCAAACAAAAAAAATTACTCAGGTTTTGAGCTCTTCGCTTTGATGAATAAAACTTGAAAGAGGACTAGTGTCCACTTTAAAGGGGAAGAAAATGAATATAGAAACATGGAAAGTTTATGACGTATAAGATACTGTACTAGAAATGCATTTATTGTTTCTGTTTATACTCGGTGACAATTCATTTTTTAATTTTGCTTTTTGATGTTGGCTAAAAAATATTTTTAAAGTATCAAAAAAATTATACCCACTAATGTTTCACAATTTGTTTTTGTTTTTATCTCCATTAAAAGTTTCAGTTATAAAAAAGTATAGTAGTATCATAAGCTTATTAAACAATGGGATAAGACAGAAAATTTAGGAAAAAATCTGTCCTCTACCATTAGATACAATTTCTGTTAATTCACTGTATTTTATTTTCATTTTTTTCTTTCTGAAAATATTAAGCATTTTCTTTTAAATTATACTTTCCAATAGTTACATATACTGCTTTCTTCACTTAAATTCTGTCACTTTTTTTTCATTATGTGATCTTTGTTTGCATCACTTTGGGTACAAAACTATTCTGAACATTTATGGGAGGTGCTTGGATTTGCACAGGTGTGTGTGCATTTCACAAGCACTATATTTTCTTTTCTTTTCTTTTTTTTTTTTTTTTTTTTGAGGCGGAGTCTTGCTCTGTCACCCAGGCTGGAGTGCAGTGGCCGGATCTCAGCTCACTGCAAGCTCCGCCTCCCGGGTTCACGCCATTCTCCTGCCTCAGCCTCCCGAGTAGCTGGGACTACAGGCGCCCGCCACCACGCCCGGCTAGTTTTTTGTATTTTTTAGTAGAGATGAGGTTTCACCGTGTTAGCCAGGATGGTCTTGATCTCCTGACCTCGTGATCCGCCCGTCTCGGCCTCCCAAAGTGCTGGGATTACAGGCTTGAGCACCGCGCCCGGCCAAGCCCTATATTTTCTAACTGGAGACTTAAATCCATAACATAATATCCTGCTACCCCACCATCTACTCAAAGGACTTTTTGAGTCAAGAGGCCTTTCCCAGTACAACCTAGCACTTACCTCATTTGGGAACTAGGAATCTAATCTGTGTTGGCAGCAAAGCTCTTCCAAGAGAGTTGCTGCTTTCATTCAGTGGCTATTTCTAGAATCTATTTATAGATGCAAACTTGCCCTTTTTTTCTCTCCTTGTGAGTGGCAGGCAGGGTTGCTGTACCACACAAAACAACTCTTCTTTCCCCATCTGCCTTCCAGTCCAGTGACACTTCTTTAGACCTAATCATAATCTAAAAGCCCCGCCCGTTTCTTCCACCCTGGGAATACTTGGTAGCTAGCCCTAGTTTAGGAAATCCTTTTTTAATAGAGGAAAATTGAAATGGCCTAAAATTAGATTGCAGTGATGGTTGCAAAACTCTTTAATATATTGAAAACCACTGAACTATACACTTTAAATAGTGAATTTTATGGAATATGAACCATATCGCAATAAATCTGTCAAAAAAAATTAAGAAAAAGAGACAAGTTAGTAGTGTTGTGGCTTTTGTTTGTTTGTTTGTTTTGAGATGGAGTCTCGCTCTGTAGCCCAGGCTGGAGTGTAGTGGCGCCATCTCTGCTCACTGTAACCTCCACCTCCTGGGTTCAAGCAATTCTCCTCCCTTAGCCTCCTGAGTAGCTGGGACTATAGACACGTGCCACCACACCCAACTAATTTTTTTTGTATTTTTGGTAGGAAGAGGGTTTCACTATATTGGTCAGGCTAGTCTTCAACTCCTGACTTCAGGTGATCTGCCCGCTTTGGCTTCCCAAAGTGCTGGGATTACAGGTGTGAGCCACCACGCCCAGCCTACTTATGGTTTATCTGAAGGAGCTAAACAAGAAATTGAGTGATTTCACAGATCCAGCAAAGCAAAATTCATTTAATTAGCACCAAAATGGAATGCACTCACTTAATAAGGGTGATTGCCAGGAGAGAGTTTGGGTGGTATTTTCTGTTTCCAAGGACCATCCTGTGTGGTAGTATGTCAACAGAGGCTGGGCACAGTGACTCACACCTATAATCCCAGTACTTTGGGAGGCCAAGGCCAGTGAATGGGAGGCCAAGGCAGGAGTTCAAGACCAGCCTGACCAACATGGTGAAACCCCATCTCTACTAAAAATACAAAAATTAGCTGGGCGTGGTGGTGGGTGCCTGTAATCCTAGCTACTCAGGAGGCTGAGGCAGGAGAATCACTTGAACCCAGGAGGCGGAGGTTGCAGTGAGCTGAGATCGCACCATTGCACTCCAGCCTGGGTGACAAGAGTGGAACTCCATCTCAAAAAAAAAAAAAAAAAAAAACCAAAAAACCAACAGTACCTATTCAGGTATTTTCTTAAGCAGTTCTAAATGGTACCTATTCAGGTATCTCTCTCTCTTTTTTTTTTTTTTTCTTAAGACAAGGTCTCACTCTGTTGCCCAGGTTGTCGTGCAGTGGTGCAATCACAGCTCACTGCAGCTTTGACTTCGCTCGCCTTAGGTGATCCTCCCACCTCAGCCTCCCAAGTAGCTGGGACTACAGGCATGTGCCATTATGCCTGGTTAATTTTTTTGTATTTTTTGTAGAGATGGGGTTTTACCATGTTGCCCAGTGTGGTCTCGAACTCCTGGACTTAAGCAATCCACCTGCCTCAACCTCCCGAAATGCTGGGCTTACGAGCACGAGTCACCATGCTTGGCCAAGGTATTTCTTTTATATGTGCTCTGGAGAGCTTCAGAATATAATAATTGGTTTCTAGAATAAGCTGTTTTGTTCATGGGTTTTGAACCTTAAACAAATCCACTAATTCTCAATGGAGCATTAAACATCTGAATTCATTTTGCAAAGCTGAATGTCAAAGTGGCTTTTTAAAGTGAGAATAAACATAAAGCCATTTATTACCAGTGATCACACCAGCAGTTCTAACAAGTGGACTTGGCCAATTAGAGGTCAGGGCAAACCCTGCATTTTTTACTGTGCTAGATTAATCCCATCAGTGTGAAAGTGGATTAATCATTAATGTCTTCAAGATGATGCAGGTGTGTGTTTTGAGTCAATTGGTGTTCTAAGTCAGTTGCCCTATAGAAGATTTGCATTTTTGTGTATTTGATGAATGTTTATTACATGCCTATCTTCTTTCAGATGCTACATTTACAGGGTGTGTTTTGTTAGACTGCAGTAAGCTGTTTTCCACAGAAAGCTCTTAGAAATTTGTTTTGCCTGTTCTTTCCCCATTACCAAGAGCCCACCCTCTAAATAGTGTACTTCATCAGCTAGCTCCCCGTGTGACATATCTACGCAAGTGAGAAGGAAAGGGTTAACAGCTGATCTGCAATCCAGCCTTTCTTACCCAGGGGGCACACCAGAGAGAAATGACCAGGTCACATGTCCTTGTGAATTTGCTAATTGGACTTCCTGATGGTAATTGCCAGTGGGAGTCCTTATCTATAGAAAGCTTTTGTCAAGATATACCAGGTTTGTCTAGGCTTATTTATGGTAAACACACCTAGAATCTGTGAATTTCTGGAGAATGGTCAGCTGGTAAATGGCGTTTTTAGTGATCATGGTATAAAATGAAGATGTTTCATGACAAAAATAGCTCCTTTTGTGAAAATAGTGTCTCTCCACTCCCCACCTTATGACACTTAGAGATATCCTATGTTAAATCTGGGCCAGGATCATTTCACCCTACGGCTGTAATTCCCTGGGAACAGACAGCACATCTTAATCCTCTTTGTAACAATGTCCAGCACAGCACACAGCACCTAGAAAAGACTCAATAAATATTTAATTTATTTTAAAGAATATACATACATAACATAACCCACTTATAAATGGCCATAAACTACTTGGTTAGCAAAACCCACAAAAGATCATAACAGTTTTAACCACAATTATTGCAGCCAAGACAATGTTTAACAGTCAAATAAAATGAGAAGTCACTTAGAAAAAAAAAAAGACTTTTAGGTTGGGTGCAATGGCTCACGCCTATAATCTTAGCACTTTTGGAGACTGAGGTGGGAGGATTGCTTGAGCCCAGGAGTTCAAGACTAGCCTGGGAAACATGGCAAAATCCTGTCTCTACTAAAAATACGAAAATTAGCTGGGCATGGTGGTGCACACCTGTAGTCCCAGCTACTTGGGAGGCTGAGGTGGGAGGATGGCTCGAGTCCAGAAGGCAGACGTTGCAGTGAGCCAAGATCATCGCACTCCAGACTGGGAGACAGAGCGAGACAGACCCTGTCTCAAAAAAAGAGAGAGAAAAAAAGACTTTTGAATAAAAGGTAGGAGTCTTTTGGATGAATGTTTTTCAAACTTTAACGTGCATATGAATCACTTGGGAACCTGCGATCTTGTGAACACGCAGATTCTGATTCATCTGGGATGAGTCCTGAGATGTGCCTTTTCTAAAATTTCTAAAGGCTTGTTACTCAAAGTGTGGTCTAGGCACTTCAGCATCAGCATGACCTAGGTGTTTGTTAGAAATGCAGGATCTACAGCTCTATCCCAGCGCTTCTTAAATCAGACTCTGGCTCCTTTTTCAATGATTCCTTCAAAAACACTCTTGGCAAAGGTCCAAGGACTTCTTAGCTCTTTCTCTAAGGTTACCTGGCCCTGCTTAAGAAGTGGTATTTCTTTGATGGCTCTATATCTCCATTATAATTGATTGGCTCGTCCAAGCTTATTGCTAAGGGTACACAAGGCACATTTTTATTCCTACTTTTTCTGAAACCATAGAACTTCGAACTTTCAGTCCCTTTGATTCAAGCGTGTCTGCTTTGGGACTGCCTAGCAAACAGTGTAATACTATTATACATGCTGTTTACTGGAGGTCAGGAAAATACAATATTGGCTAATGAGTCCCACGGGCAAGAAAAGGAACTCAGAAATTTCATGTGTAATCTAGTCAAAGAACATTAGATTCAATAAGTAGCAGAAAGGTGTGCCTAGGGTAAATAAAATGTGTTTGGATATAGGAAGCTCAGAGTTACCTTTTTTTCCTGGACTCTTTAATAAAAATGTATATTGATTTTAAGCCATGAAATGAAAGCATTAATGGGTATAATTAGCCAAAACTCAGTGCTACAAATTCAAATTCAAAGATGTAAGTGAAGAAGAAAATACTACTGGAATGAAGGTGAAGAACTCAGCAGAATTTCTGTCTTCAGAGAAACAGCAATATGGAAAAGAAGACTCAAAAAGGAAATGCCATTAACATACACAGAGATGCAGGCTGAGATGAAAGAATTACATGCAGTTAAATCCAAGTCTGCCAATACTTGCAAAATACCATTAGCTTTAAGCAAATATTATCTGCATACTTACATTTAGGATCTATAATGAAGTCCCCTAAATACATAGGAACCTCATAATGCCCCTGAGGTCTACTTGGATTTGCCCCTAAATCAATGAAAGCCAAAGGCAGGTGTGTGTCCTGCAGGTAATAACTGCCTACTGACAGGAGCTTGTGCTCCAAGCTGTGTGTGGGTTGGCTGAAGTCCTGCTGAGCAGCGAGCAGAGAGCAATAATGGCTGGTTGTCATGATGAACTTCCATCCCAGAGAGTCTCAAACACGTTTCACATATTTAACCAATCCACAGAAAGATGACAGACAAAAATCAGTCCATATAGGGATAAGAAGGAAGAGAGAGTCAGATGTGTGCAATCTGGCCCTGACTAAACTATGAATTGCTGTAGTGAGCAAAATAGGACACAGAAATGCAAATCCACAGAAAGGTCTTCAAGATTACACGCAGCTTTTAGTTAAAATACACATGCTGTCACGTTCAATTAATTTTACAAATGGAATTAAGAAAATGAGAATACAAAGATCTATCCTGGGCTTTAGCTATAAATCTCCTCTCCTTTATTTACCAGTGTTGTGGAATTTTAACTTTGACCATCACCTCAGCTCTGTTTTACATTTCTGTTGCAGGTCGGGCTTACAGGCACACAGGGACCCTTCAACTCTGTGTTAAAACCCCCAACACAATGTATTCTCAGGATATTTAGTCCCAAAACATAGTGCTTGAAAAGAGGATTCCATGGTTTTATAACTTTGGGAAATACATAATATTCTCAGAGATTTGTCATACACATTAGTACACTAAAGATTCTGAGAAATTCTATGGGGGAAAACTTTAATTTTGTTTAACGCAATGTTTCTTAAAATTACATGGCAAGGGAAACTTTTTGGCCCAGGGTAAACTATGGAATTAAGTATTCTAAGGGACCTACTTGAGAAAATGCAGGCCTACAGAGATAGAAAACAGCACCTGAAAAACTGCTCTAGCAT
This sequence comes from Colobus angolensis palliatus, assembly GCF_000951035.1. NCBI lineage: Eukaryota > Metazoa > Chordata > Mammalia > Primates > Cercopithecidae > Colobus > Colobus angolensis. The sequence continues at coordinate 1,980,166 of NW_012117933.1, read as the reverse complement.
ATTAATGGGGCATAGTTGTCCCTGCTGTGAAGTGAGTAGAGGGTAAGAAAAGCTGGGGTAAGCTCCCTGCTCATTAAACATCTGGGTGAGTCCAAACACTATCCTGCTGTAGTGAGTCCATGACAGAAGAAATGTTTTGGCAAGTCTTGGAGAGACCAGGGCTCTACTGACCTATAATTCCCATTAGAGCTGCAGACCAGCTATTCCAGTTTCTTTGAGAACAGCCACTGTCTCTTATAGTTGCTTTTCACCCTAGAGCACCAAGTTATATGCTTTGCCTAAAACTGTGCTTGATGAATGTCAGTTGATTGATATACATGAGGCAAAAAGCTAGAAATGAAGAAAAGGAAGGCTAGAATAGAACTTAAAAATAGTCTATTTTTAGAATTTCAGGAATATTTTCATCAAGTAGGCTCCAGCCGTGTGGCAAGTACTGTATTGTGCTATGTGTTGGGGACTAGATGGTGAATACTTCATGGAGTTTATAGTGTAATTGGGAGTGAGGCATTATAAAAATTGTACATGTTTTTAAATGCAAGCTGTGATGAGTGTTATGAAGAAAACATGGTGGCATCATGGGAGCATCTGATAAGGGGACCTGACCACCTAGATTCCTGGGATGAGGGATTCATTCTCTGAGCAAATGATGAGCTGAGAGCAATCCTGAAGGGGTAAAGGTGAAAGGCTGAGATGAAGAATTCCAAGCAGAGAATGGGATTGAACAATGAAGAGGGAGCAAGGGGAATGAGGCCAGAAAGCAGGTAAGGACAGATCATTCAGGGCTTTGTAGGACAAGTTAGGAAGTTTAATCATTGTTTAAAAGCCATGAAAGCCACTTGAAACTTTTAATCAGGAGAGAGATATGACTGGATGTGCAGTTTCAATAGGCCCTGAATATTCCTGAATCAGTATGGAGAAAGGATTGTAGAAGATGCCCCGAGACCACTTGAGATTATTTCAGGAGTAGTCCAAGTGGCAGAGCTGTGGATTGAAGTGAGGGTGGCAATGAAGAGGTAGAATTGGAAGAGGGTGAACTCTGTGGCGTCAAGGATGGAGTCCAGTTTCTAGCTGGTGTAAATGGATGGAGGTCCCCTTATTAGATTCTCCCATGACACCACCATGTTTTCTTCATAACAGTCATTACAGCTTGTATTTAAAAATTTGTACAATTTTTATTAATGTCTCACTCCCCATTAGACTATAAACTCCATGAAGTATTCACCATCTAGTCCCCAGCACATAGCATAATATAGTACTTGCCACATGGGTGGAGCCTAGTCTAGCCTACCATCCATTGAGATGGGAATGGAAGACAAGGTTACGGGTTGGTTTTGACATTTTCTGATAGATACCTGGAACTACTGAGTTGATACTGGGTATATGTGTCTAGACTTAAAACAGGAAGTCTGGGTTAGAAATATACAAGGATTAATGGCTTATTGATGGTAATTGCAGCCATGGGTATGGAGGAGTTAACCTAAAGGGGAGTGAGGAAAGAGAGTTCAGTTCTTTTTTTTTTTTTGAGACGGAGTCTCGCTCTGTCACCCAGGCTGGAGTGCAGTGGTGTGATCACGGCTCACAGCAACCTCCGCCTCCCAGGTTCAAGCAATTCTCCTGCCTCAGCCTCCCATGTAGCTGGGACTGCAGGTGCCGGCCACCACGCACAGCTAATTTTTGTAATTTTAGTAGATACGGGGTTTCACCATGTTGGTCAGGCTGGTCTCGAACTCCCAACCTTAGGTGATCCACCTGCCTCAGCCTCCCAAAGTGCTGGGATTACAGGCGTGAGCCACCATGCCCAGCTAAGAGAGTTCAGTTCTGACTTTAACATCTTAAAGACTTGGTGAAGGAAGATGAGCCAGTAAAGGAAACTGAAGAATATCAATGGGAGAAAAAAGCAGGAGTTTGTTGTCTTACAAAACTTGTGGTTGATACAGTCAAATGCTGTTGCAAGAACTCACTTCAGACTCAAGTCAAAGTGGGTCCATTGGAAGAAACAACAAGGAGGTCATTGCTGGGCCATAGCAAGTACACGGTACTGTTTTGCCAGAGTAATGGATGTAAACAATAGAATGGAGTGCGATGACAAGGAGACGGATGCAAGTGGAAATGTCCTGAGGGCCCCTTTTAGAGATTTGTCTAAGAGGAAGATCAGATTTCAGTTCGGAGTTTGGCCCTAACTATGTGAGTGACCTCACTTATATCTTAACTCTTAGAATGAAGAAGGTCTGTTCCACTCTACACATGTAGAATGGTAAATAAGAATGTTTTTCTTTCATTCGTTCTCAATTCTCTTGTCTTCTTAAAGCAAGAGAATCTTGCTGATGGTGATTCTAGTTTTAAAGACATATTACATATATTTATTAGACTACATGACCCCCTCCTCCTGGCAAAATAATAAAAAGTAAACCAAATACTTTACCTGGTGTTAAAAATGAATGTCTAATTGACCAAGATAGGCGTTATTATGGCCATTTCTGTTGTGGCACCTTCCTAATGATTGATTGATTGATTTTATTTTGTTTTTTTTGAGACGGAGTTTCACTCTTGTTGCCCAGGCTGGAGTGCAAAGGTGTGATCTTGGCTCACGGCAACCTCCACCTACTGGGTTCAAGCAGTTTTCCTCCTCAGCCTCCCGAGGAGCTGGAAATACAGGCATGCACCACCACGCCCGGCTAATTTTGTATTTTTAGTGGAGGCGGGGTCTCTCCATGTTGGTCAGGCTGGTCTCTAACTCCCGACCTCAGGTGATCCACCAGCCTCGGCCTCCCAAAGTGTTGGGATTACAGGCGTGAGCCACGGTGTGTGGCTGACACCTTCCTAATGATTTTTAAAGAACAATTCTAACTATACTCAATTCTATCCTAAGCACTGACTTTAGAATATAGCTTCTGTGTAAGATGCACCTCCACCTTTAATGACTAAGTTCTTAAGCAGTTTAAGAAATCCTAGAGCAGTAAATACTGGATTTGCAAGGAAGCTTTGCTTTTTACATCAATTTCCTTTCACTTATCCTTTGTAGTAACTTACCAGTTCAGTCACATTTTAAAAAATTAAATTCTGCTAGACTGTGTCATACTATTGTTATTGCTTCTAATAATAGCTTCCTTCCTCTGCACCCCCACTAAAAGGAAGTAGCTGGAGTTACAGAATCTAGAATATTGGAAAAGTACCCAAAACACATTTTTGACACTTGGTTTATGACTGAAAACAGTTATTTGGTGTTTGATTCAAGTTGTTCAACCATATTTGCATGGTCGTGGGTGAAGGCAGTTCAGGGCAAATTTCTTAAGTTCTACTGAATGAATTTGTATTATAGTATTAGAGTGAAAACTTGATGCAGAAAAGGATAAATGGGTACTGGATTGAGAAACACAAATGATTGACTTCGTGGTTTGTTATAGTCTGAGATTCAGCAAGGGAAAGGGTCAAGCATAATATTAGGAGTTTTGGAAGTTTCTTGCGTTCAGAAACTTACTAAGAATACACACATATGTACATGATTTCCAAAATGAACCAGGAAATCAGTGAGATTTTTAAACACATATACATGTGTACATAGCTCCAGAACAACCTGAAAATGTGCAGAGGACTTTCTGAAATAATAGAATTCAAGGCACTAGAATTTAATCCAAAGTAAATCAGAGAGTATAAATGTTGGATATCCTGATGCAGGTTTCTGTAAGAATTGTTTCCTTTTTTGTTGTTTTTAAATAGTTTTATCCTTCTTATTTACTTACATCCACAGAGCATATTTATGTCTAAGAAAACTAACTCAAATTAACTGAAGCAAATGGATTATTCTGAAAGAAAAGGGAAAGTTAAAAAAAGCTAATCGCTTTCACTAGAGCTTCATTTATAAAAGAACACAATTACTGGAAGTACCCTTTGTCCTAGCAAATTAACTCATTGTGAGAATCTTTCTTAAGCGCTTTTTGTGATTGAATACATGTTTAAAATAGTGGGGACATACTTTCCTCTAACAATTTACTCATAAAAGTTTGAATACTTGTGTGAACTGAATCTACGAGACTAGAGAAAGCCAACCAAGATAGAGATATAGGGTCTCAACACCTGCCATTTGGTGCCTAATAAAGAAGTTCTAGTCTATTTCCTTTCAGGTGTGGAACATCTGTGAATTCAAAGCCTTCAATCACACTGCTTAAGGTTGAGTTCAGTTCTTCAACCCTCTGTTTCCTGGGGGACTGAATTGGATGAGTTTGCAGGTCCCACCCAGCACACACACAGCATCTCTTCTTGAGTACGGAGTGGGGGTGTTGCTTGTGAATGTGATGGGATGTCACTCCCATGATTAAGAAGGACTTCGCAGATATAATTAAGGTTCTGAATAAACTACCTTAGAGTTAATCCCAAGGGATATTGTCCTGGGTGGGCTTGACTTAATCAGGTGAGTCCTTAAAAGGAACCGGGTCCTTTCTGAAGGAAGATTGGTGGTAGCAACAGCCATGCTATAAACTGCCTATAGGGGTGGGGAGCTGCAAAGACCCTTTTGCTAGCAAATTGACAACCTCAGTCCTATAGCCACAAGGAAATGAATTGTGCCAACAACTTGAAGGCACTTGAAAGTGGATCTTTACCTAGTGGAGCCTCCAGGGAAGATACAGTCAGCTGACATCTTGATTTCAGACTACTGAGCCCCTGAGCAGAGAACCCAGTCATGCTGTACCGGTGTAACCCACAGAAACTGTGAGATGATAATAAATTTGTGCTGTTTTAAGCTGCTAAGCTTGTGGAAATTTTTATATGGCAATAGAAAACTAACATATATGCTCTGATTTTATTAAATACAAGACTTGTTCAGGTTACTAGACTATGGCTCCTCAGACAGCTGGTGGTAACACACCCTACTATATGCCCTTCCACAGAGAGTTGAATAAACCTCCCTGAAGGTTGATGCTGCACATCAAACCACTCCACAAAGCAAACATATGTTAATCTGTATGTTTAAAACCTTTTTGAAAATAAGGTCTGTGATATGCTTTGAATTTGCGTCCCCATCCAAATCTCATGCCAAATTGGGGAATGTTGGAGGAGGGGCCTGGTGGGAGGTGACTGGATCATGGGGGTGGATTTCCCCATTGCTGTTCTTGTGATAGTGAGTTCTCATGAGATTTGGTTTTTGTAAAAGTGTGTAGCACCTCCCTCTTCTCTCTCTTCCTCCTGCACCAGCCACGCAAGATGTGCCTGCTTCCCCTTTGTCTTCTCCCATGATTTGAAATTTCCTGAGGCTTCCCCAGCCATGCCTCCTGTGTAGCCTGCAGAACTGTGAGCCAATTAAACCTTTCTTTATAAATTACCCAGTTTTAGGTAGTTCTTTATAGCAGTGTGAGAATGGACTAATACAGTCTGTCTATAGCTTAGAATACCAAGAAACTTCCAGCCAAGGGTCCAGAGTGGCTATTCTACTTTGTCACCTATTTTGTCTTCATTCTCTTTTCTTCTCATACTGTTGGTGAAAGGAAAGCTCTCAGACGTACCTGTTCAGCATTTTAACCTACTACTCCAATGTGGCAGCTCCGGGCAGTTATGACAGCATTGGACTTAAAAGATTAAACTCTTTGTTCTGACAGCAGCTAGTCATGTGACTTTGGGTTTCCTTATCTGTAAAAGACAATATGTTATGATGTATTCCACTATGACTGAAAAATTATTTGGTATCTGACCCAAGCTGCTTAACCATATTTGCGTGTTATGACAAGTATGTTTTGTCTCGAGACTGCTCAAGATGAGCATGGGAAAACTGCTGGTTTCAAGGACCCCTCAAATTTTCCCCCCAGGAAGACTTGAAAATGTGCACAAATCCTATCCCTACGGGTCAGGGAGATATTTCTCTGTATTCTTGTCAGCTAAACCAGTTGTCTTCAAATATGTTAACACGTGGAAGAGATTGGTCTCACTCTTCATGGCAGGCAACATGTGTGGGGAATAAGGAAGGTATAGACTCTTTGGACATTACAGGGAGATAATTTTTATTCAATATAAGGACAAATTAAGATGCAGATGTGAAAGAACTGGTTTGATAATTTTATTGAGGTGCCAAGAATGCAAGAGTGGATAAAAGACAGGAAAAAGTTTGGAGAATTGACAAGGAGGTAGAGGCAATGTATCAGCAAAGCAAGGCTACACTCCATGGATGCTTTAAACGCATTATTTCCTCTCATTCTCACACCTAACCTGTGGAGTAGTACTATGATTATCACTTAGGGAAGCAGGCTGACACCGGCTTAACTTTCCCAAGTCACACAGGTAGTCTTACCTCAGAGCCCTCACTCCTAACAACCACTGTTTCAGTTGGAACAGAAGATTTCTAGCCTGTCTCTTTGGGCCAGGGAGAGAAGGGGAGCCCTATGCTTTCGAGGGCCCATATTGTTCTGATATCAGGAAACCTAGAGTTGATGGTAAACATTTAGGGGAGAAAGAGCTGAAGACTGTCGTAAAGTAACCAATCCTTTCCGACCTAGCTGGAGAGTTTCCTGACAGGAGCTCTAGTCTCCTAGAAAATTGTGCCCTTTAGGGACGGAGACCACCATGTCACATCCCAGGTCAGTACGGTGTTTGTTGGCAGGTTAACATTCTTTGTGGCTCTATTTTGAATTTATCAGAGGGTTGGGAATCTTTAACCACCTGATTTTGTTATCTCCAGGGTATTTTTCAGTGTAGAAGAGGGACCTGTCCCATTCATGCTATTTTTATGGAGAGGTAGCTGCCATTTGGGAAGTTGTGTATTTCATTGGTGACAGACCCTGAGAACCTCTAGCATCACCATCCTGGGCTTCCCTGCTGTCCCTCTGCAACACCCCCCAGGTCCCAGGTCCTGAGCATGTGCCTGATTTCAGAATGATCAGTGCCACACTGCTATCTTCCCTGTGTGTCTGGCAGTCAGGCAGACTTCTTGTTAGCCTGCCTCCTGCTTGCTCCCGTCAGACAGCACTATGTGTGGATACTAGGATTGGGGAAACTACGTGGCAATTCTGACTCGTTGCAGCTTCAACAACAGGCTCCACAATGAGCTCTAAGCATGACAGTGGGTCCAATGCTATGTCTGGGGAAAAGGAAGAACTACACTGAAGAGCAGCTACACCTGACACGGGGACAAGGAGAAACAGGACACACTAAAGGACAGGCTAACCTGACACTGAACTGCATCTTTGGAGGCCTGCAGTGCTGTCCTTATAGAAATGCAAAGCAGATCCAAAATTACTATGATCTTTAAAAGGTCAGAGTGAGGTTGAATATTGATTTTCTTTAAGATGCTTTATCAATTAGAGACCAGAAGTTTTTTTTTCCTGATGATATTTATTTCATAAATGTAATTATTTTTCTAAAACATATTAAAATAGAAAACATGTTCTTTTAATCAATTTATACAAAGAAAATACCAATATAGTAATAAAAATACTGAAAATATATGAAAAGCACCAGAACATTAGAGAAATTACACTGGCAACAATTCTAGGAATATATTTTTTTGTAGTTGTACAATAAAGTGCTATTAAATCCAGTCAAAATTAGTGGCGATATATAAAAACAGTTATGGTAGTATGAAATTTGAGGCCAGGTTTACCAGCAATCGCATTTTTAGGCTACTTGCAGATCAAGGTAATGATATTTCACTAATGCTTCCATGGAAAATCTATTAATTTCCATTCCTAAGTGAAAACAAATATCTAAATCTAAATGTTGGTTCCTTGGTAATTTGGTCATGAATAGGTAATGACATGATTAAAAATAAAATTACTGATTAGAGTACCAAAAATAATCATGCAATTATGATTAAATAAAAACAAATGAAGACAGAATAAAATCAAGTGTAAATATATGATTAATCAAGACAAGTACAAACATTTAGATGCCTTTGATTTTGTAGTTAATTTTCAGTAATCCTGCTTAGTCACATTTAATAGATACACAAACATTAACAAGATATGTTATTAAATTCAACTGACCAGACATTGAGCAAGGATATTTCAGTGGGTCAACATAATTTTTCATATGAAACATTAAAGGGACACCGTTAGGACAATACATTTTCAATCTTGGCTAATTATTTCCTCATTTATTTGCCACGGAACAGAAAACATACACAACTACTTTGGGATTAGATTATATTAAGGCCAAAAATCTACCATGTAAGGGGAAGCCACTGTGCACACATACAGGGACATACTGTGCACAGTACTTAGGGTGGACTGCAGTCCGTTTCACAGCTGGAGGTGGCAAACTGAAACAGAAAAGCCCAAATTAAGACAAAGTAGCACACCAGTGTCCTTTTAAGGTTTTATTTTCTAGGCCAATTTTGAAGGAATTCTGTTATATCATTCTTCATAACTCAATTTTGGAATCAACCTCTTGAAGATGAAAGCCAACAACACTACCCTTCAGAATAGTAATAAAATCTCCAAACATGGCTCAATCGAAACTCAACATTTTACAGGCAGACTGTTTTTTCTTTCAAATAAAGTAGATGTACATGTGAAGCAACATAGACCCAAACTGGCCATATTAATGAGAAAACAAACTAATTTCATCGTCTCTGCTACTGCAAGGTGTATCTTTTTAGGATTTTAGGAATACCAGGTGGGTACTACCATATCGAAGGCAGAATATCAAGTAAGTAAGTCAATTGGTCCTAGTTTGAAGGTTTCACAGATCATTGTGAGTTACATTTTTCATTCTTTAAATGGAGAGCTGACACCTGGGCATCTATGTTTCTTTTTATTTTTTTCTTTTCACCTTTTTAGATACTCTAGTATTTTGTAAATTTCCTTGTCATGGGCTGACTTTAACAAGGAACATTTTAAAATCTAAATTTATTATCCTGCTTAGCATCTCATACAACTAACTTTTCAAAACATTTATATCTAACACCTTTCATTTAGAAATGAGGAGGGAGACAGTGCAATTCATGGTCCACAGAGACTCCTCTGCTCTGGAATGGGGGTGAAGATGGGACAACAGAAGGTCAGGCCTTTTTAATAAATTAGGCAAAAGGTTCAGTGTCCAGCTATAGTGGACAACATGAAACTCCATAAAAATGACTGGATAGGGGGACTGCTTGAGACTTTTCTTCTGGGCATTACTAACAGAATTCAAAGAAATTCCAACCACGCTTAGTTTTCCAAATTCTACTGAAATGAGAGTGTTCATAAAAAAGCCTGAGATTAATAAAAGGCAGGCTGTTAAGGAACACTGAGAAACAAGGGTTAAGGTGGTTTGGCATTAAATCGGTTTACATTCCAAAAGAATATTGACCATCACCTGGGAGGAATTCTCAAAATTACAAAGTCATGGTTACATAAATTCCTCTATATAAGTATGTTTTCTTTCTCAATATACATGTTCTTCTATATACATAGTATAGAAAAGCTAGTAAGTCAGCTCAGCTATAATAATTCTGTCATAAAAAAGCAGATTACATTTTTTGGCTGCAACAAAGCATGTTACTTATACTTTTCAGTTTAGCTAATGTATTTACACGATAAAACTTAAGCTTTAAAAGTATTCAGATCAAAAGGAAAAAATAAATTATATTTAAACTATTAATTTACACAATGGATATGCCTTTACTTACTTTACTAAATAGCTATAGTCTCTTATAATCAATTTCTCCAGCATTTCTTTATTCTAGCAGTTTATTTTCAAGACATGTATGTGTTCCCCTCTAAGTGCTGCATATTTCCTTTTAGGAAGCACAGATGTGCAATGTTTTTAGTAGCTTGGTAGAGTTTTAGGTCTGTTACTTTTTCCAACTAATGGACGAAGGAGCCGTGGTTCCTACTCGGCACCACTTCTTTAACTGTACAATAAATAGAAGAAAGAGGTGACAAAAGCAAGCAAGAGCATTGTTAAGGAAAGCAGCAGCTGCTGGAACCAGATACAACGCTGAACTTGGTCTTCAAGCTTTCTATTGCTTTCTAGTAAATGACTGAGCTGAAGAGGGAAAAAGGGATGAAAGATTTATATCAATAAAACAGTCATTAATCATGGGCACGACAAACAGGAATACTAGAAATCCAAACACTGAAAGGATGGGGCCCACTACTCTGTAAGGCTGGTGGAAGGAGGTGGAAGTGCAACAGGGCATTAGATTTGTTTGGTGGACAGATATGTCTATGCTTATTCTCATTTTGAGAGGTCTAAATTTCTAGCTGAGACAGGAGCAGAGCAGTCAGTTCCTGGAGGTACAGAAACCCTTAAGTAGTTCAGCTACTCAGAGAGCCCCTCTCTCTCTTTCAAATTTAAATGCACTACTTGGTACTTTTTTCCTGCAAGACTGAATTATTTGATACTCCCCAAAGCACCTTGTGCTTTGCTAAAAATGGCCAAAGCTTTCAAATGGTTAGTAGATCTCCAAAAATAACTCACTTCTTACACCATTTCTTTTCTTTTTTTATTGAGAAATGGTCTTGTTCTGTTGCCCAGACTGGAGGGCAGTGGCATGATCACGGCTCACTGCAGCCTTGACCTCCCAGGCTCAAGCAATCCTCCTGCCTCAGACTCCCGAGTAGCTGGGACTATAGATGTGTGCCACCACACCTGGCTAATTTTCAGTTTTTTTGTCGAGACAGGGTCTCGCTATATTGCCCAGACTGGCCTCAAACTACTGGGCTCAAGTGATCCTCCTGCCTTGGCCTCCCAAAGTGCTGGGATTACAGGCAGCACTGCACCTGGCCTGCCTACCATTTCTGAGTTGGCATCTCTTCACAAAGAAGACAGTATTTCTGTTGTGTCTATGCCAAAGGTTTCTCCTTATGTCCGTGAGAAAAAAAGGGATTTCTAATGTTGATCAGCATTAACAACTTTGTCTGGGTAGGAAGAAAGTATACTTACTTGTAGACATATATCTTCACTGGTTTTATCTGACATGTTGAAAGCATTGTCTTTTAATGTAAGAGTGTTTGGTTTACTGCTTTCAACAGTATGGCATCTTAACCTATGAAAATCCAAAGAAAACATAACTTCTTAAAAATGTTAATGAATTTTCTTATAAAAGTAAAATATAAAATGAAAACAGCTAAACACAGAAGACTATGTAACAGAGGTGAAAACCCTCACTCCTCTTCCCCAGGTTCACCTAAGACAGCTGCTCTGTGTATATGTATCTTCCAGCTTCGTTAATTAACGTACGTATAAGGGACACAACATATGGCAGATCCCATTCAGTAAAATTCAAATGAAAGTTTCTATATGGTATTCAGTAGAATTCATCAAAATATCTTATGATTTGAAGGAAATCACCCTTTCTAGGTAGGAGAAAGGTACTTTCCTTGAGCTTCAGTACCCCACCACCAAGCCTCCCTCCCACTTTCTGCAGAACAGTGATCTCCTCTCACAGTCATAGGAAAGCAAACCATCAGTAATTGGTAAAGCAAAAAACAAAGCAAACAAAGCAACTCGAACATAACAAAACCAAAAATCACCCTTCATTTTGAGAGACTGTTTCATAAGAACTTCAAATTAATCTACAACACCTTTTATACCAGTGTTTCTTACCCTTTCAAAATATTCCCATAACCATGTCTTTGAACAAAAGAAAAACTCTTGATAAAAACAGAAAGTAGGCCCTCCTGTAATAGAATTTGAAAATTTAAATATTACATGTAAAAACAAGGCAGGCTGCTGACCCCCATTTGCTTCTCCCTCCTCTGGGCTAAGGCTAATCTCCCCTGCTTTGGTCCCCCACACACTTTCAGCCTTCTCAGGAATTTCACTGTTCATAATCTATTTTCATGATCTATCAGCTAAGCTCTTGAGTTTTTGTAGAGAGGAGGTTTCCCTATGTTGCCCAGGCTGGTCTTGGACTCCTGGGCTCAAGCAATCCTCCCACCTCAGCCTCTCAAAGTGCTGGGATTACAGGTGTGAGCCACTGTGCCCAGCCCTGAAGATTTCATTCAACCACAGCCATTATCAGGTTTCCCAGCTTCTCCTCTATAAAGTAGGAAAAATGCCTTCTTCCCTCACAGGGCTGTCTTCATGACCGAACGAATCAGTATGTCTAAAGCATCTAGAACAGTGCTGGCATATAGCAAATTCCACTGTAGTGTGAACTTGGTATCACTGCCCACCGTCTAGTTTCTACACAGTACCCAGAAGAATCCTTTAAAAAAATAAGCCCGTTATCACCTCATGGCTCTGCTTAGCACTGCCTAATAGTTTTTCCTCTCACTCAGAAGTCCTCACCATAGGGACGATCTGATATCCTACTATCTCTGTCCCCATCTCTCACCATGCTCCTCCCTTAGTGGAATCATGAGACAGTGACTTCCTTGTTGTTCCTCCCAAAGGCCAAGCACACTCCTTTTGCATTTGTTGTTCTGTCTGGAAAGGTCTCTGTCCAGTTATCTATGTGGCTTGCTTCAGGGCCTACTCTAATGTCATTGGAGTGGTCATCCTTAACTACCCTATAAAGCAAGATTTCTCAACCTTGGCACTATGGACATTTGGGGCCAGATCATTTTTGGGGGATGGGGCTGTCCTATGTACTGCTAGTGGTTTAGCAGCATCCCTATGCTGCCCCCATTAGATGCCCGTTGTACCCCATCCCCCAGTTGTGATAACCGAAAGTGTCTCCAGACATTGACAAATGTCCCCTGGTGGGAAAAAATGGGAACACTCCAATAAACGACAATTCCAATAAAAAAAAAGCAAAATAAAACTACAATACAGTCTTTTCTATTCTCCTTTTCTATGCATCTTTTCAAGAAATTTGTCACAACCTGATATATCTATATACATGCACATACATGTATATATCTATATACACACGCTTTCCCTCCTCTTAAGTAGGATAATGTCCATAACCAATTTTTCTCACTAGATTTGTTTTCTAAAATAAATCACAGATGTCTTTCCATGTCAGAACAAATAGACTTGCTGTACCTTTCTGAGTGGTTGCAGCACGCTTTAGTGTGGATATACTCAAACGTATCTCACTATTGCTTTACTGGTTACCATTTAGATTCTTTTTTTCCAGTTTTTCACTATTACAAACAATGCTGTAAAAAACATTCTAGTATGTAAGGTGAGCGTTCCTACAGGGAGAACTGCTGAGACAATCTGTGTTTGTGATCTGGACAGATCCAGACTCTTGCACTGACCTGCAAGTGAGTTTCTGCTACTAGTGACCTCCTTGAGCAACACCAGGTCTCTTTCATCTGGGCATCCCCAGAGCCTTGCAGGGTACCCAGCAGATGTAAGAAGAAAGGGAGGCCACCTGGTCCAAGGAGGCACTTTTCTCTTTCTGATTCTTCCCACTACATTTGAGAAGAATGTGAGGAAAAAGCTTACCTATGTTCCATCACTTTGTTTCTGGGAACTTCTTTCCAAAACTGAGTTAATTCTGCTGGGCCTGTGCCAGATGACTGTTCCATTTCTGCAGCCATTATCAGAAAACGGTCTTGGGCAGAGACCGTTAAACCTGCATTCCAAAAGGGTAATTCAGCATATAAACAGGAACCTTCAAAGGGGTTGGATATGCATGTGGTTTAAAACATTATTCTGGAACTTAACATTAAGGAAAAAGAAGAAAATGGAAATATCTTTAAAAAGGAAAAACTTCTAAAAGTGAGGAATTTCTCCTTTGAAATTCAATTTCAATTGGTGTCAGTTTAAACAATTTTACTTGTTAGAAACAATTACATTTTAATGCTGGAAAGGGCTTTAGAGACCTCCTTGACCATCCCATTTCACATGTGGGAAAACAGATGTCTACAGTGAGGTGAGGTAACTCGTGATACTCTGCTAATTTCTAGATTCTAGCCCGATATCTCTGCTGACTCAGAGCCCAGCTCCAGGTCCCCTTCCCCCGCTACACTCAACATCTGCTGTGGCTACTAAGTGACAACTCACCCCCATGGGGAGACACAACTATATCCACTGATGCCCCCGGGTCACAGCTGCTATTGCTTGGCTTGACTCTGTATTTTTCCGGAGCTGTTGTTCTCACCTGTTTATAAACACAATAGTCACATAACATCCTTTGTGCTTTTTTTGGGGGGGGAAATGGCTTAAGAATGACTTTTTTAAAAAAAATTAGCAGCCGGGCACGGTGGCTCAAGCCTGTAATCCCAGCACTTTGGGAGGCCGAGATGGGCGGATCACGAGGTCAGGAGATCGAGACCATCCTGGCTAACACGGTGAAACCCCGTCTCTACTAAAAAAATAAAATGCAAAAAACTAGCCGGGCGAGGTGGCGGGTGCCTGTAGTCCCAGCTACTCGGGAGGCTGAGGCAGGAGAATGGCATAAACCCGGGAGGAAGAGCTTGCAGTGAGCTGAGATTGGGCCACTGCACTCCAGCCTGGGCGACAGAGCGAGACTCCGTCTCAAAAAAAAAAAAAAAAAAAATTAGCAGTGAATAATCAATAACAAAGAGTTTACAAAGTAACAGTGATGTTATGCATAGAATAGATTTTTTCCCCACTAACAGGAAGAAAGCATCTCGACCTATCTAAAAAGATACTTGTAAGTCAAATTGTCATTCAGACTCCCTCTTAAATAAAACAATCCATCTGTCAAATATTTATCCTGTTAATTGCCTGAATTTAATGACATAAATTCACAAAAACAATGCACATTAGATTGCATGTAATTAATACAATGGTGCTCAGAAATTAAAAAACAGTAGATAATCAAAGCACATCAGGAACATCCTGGTGGTTACATCTAAATTAAATAGAAGATTTAAGGCAGGAAAACCTACAATATGGGGTAGAGGCGGACTCAGTCTTCTTACACTTAATGCTCAGTATCAGGTTAATATCCGATATAAACTACATTCCAGAATATACCACACTTGGGGAAAATGCACTATCAATTTTACAGTTTTATGTTTCACTGTTATTATAAATTAAATTATTCACATAGTAAAGAGTAATTTTTCTTGGGTTGTTATTTACAACAAACATTAAACCCTTGTATTAACTTAGACATTAACCTATTACTGCACATAAAAGATTCAGATACAGAGCTCAGGGAAAATTTTTTGATAAGCTATGCCACTTGGTTAGAACCAGAAGGGAGTACTACATGCCTAAAAATTGTCATAAATTAAAACACTGTACAAGTTCAAATTTTTCAATCTTTCAATCAGAACATGTCTAAACTCACTTTCCATGTCAAATTCTCAAACATAATTTATTGTATCTTTGAGATATTTACCTTAAATGCCACTATATTTTTAGTTACATTTGTCAACACTATTAAAGTTTTCTTCTCTCCGGATTCTGTATTTCCAAAATACAGTTCTTCTGCTGGGCTAGGGAGTGACAAAAGCATACAACATTTGTAATAATCAGAACAAATGACAATCTAATCATTAGCCTGAAGAAAAAATATTTAGTTAATATTTTAGGCTCATTTGTATAAAGACATTTCACCAAAAACGACTTACAAAACAATTACCTAATACAATTTTGTATTTTAATCTTACTGATTCAATGCACACTATTTAAAAAGTCCTACGATTTTCCCCAAGATCAAAAGCAAACCAGGAAGAACAGAAGAGAGAATGACGAAGGCTCTGATTAATCCTATAATCAGCACTATCTTAAGGTGCACTGATTTAAACTATTTGGAAGGTTATAGATAATAAAGCAAAGAAGACATTGCTGCTTCAACTTTACCTAATTACAAATAATTATAATGAGGCATACTTCTATACACCAACAGGAAAGAGCGTGACTTAAAAAGAAAGATGATTAGGAATGTATTTAACAGAATAATTTCTTACTATATAGCAGCTTTTCCAAGTAATAGGGAAGGAGAGAAATAAACATAAAAGTAAATTTGGGATGGGAGCTGTAGGAAGAACTTATTAAACAGTAAAATCAGTGAGCTTCAAAATTTAAATTTTACTATTACTTTCCATTGTAATGCCTATGACCTAAAAAATTTTTAAAAAGATTCAAGCAAAGTTTGTGTAGTTTAATTACACTATCCAAATTGTATCAGGTGGCTCAAAACGATGGGAAGAATAGTGTTTTTGTTTTATACAAAAAGGTGAATAATTTAAAGTGGATTTTCAGCGAGCCCTTGATTTTGAGATACATCTTTAAATAGGTTAATTTTATATCAGGAATGTTTGTATCTTGGGGGTGTTTTTTAATCTAACTAACACATGTTTTTAAGAATGAGCTCTCCCAGAAGGGCTTTGCCTAGTTTTGGAGAAGGTGGTAAATTTGCATGGTTGCTGGCTTCCTTTTAGAACCCAATCTTAAGTAAGTCATAGAAAAACACAAGGTTATGGATCTCATTGTTCTTAGTAACCAGCACAAAAACTGAGCAGCTCCAGGAAGACAGAGGTTGGTTAGGTCCTTGTGTACGTGTAGGAGCAGCTCTGGGACTTCACCGGGGGCGAAGGAAGGGAGGAGCAGAGCCCGACATGCAGTTGAGAAGCTGTCTGGCTTTCTCCCTAGCCTGCTTTTCCTGTCATACCTCTACAATTACAGGCAAGGACCTATGATGTGACAGGCTTCCAGTGAAAACAGAATGTGTAACTTCCAAATAAGTAGGGAGAAAAAAGGGAACAAGTAAATGAACAAAAAAGATAAACTACGAAGGGAGAAAATGGGAAAGAAAAACCATGAAAAATAGAAAATGCACGCGCATCTATGTCTCTCTTGTTTGTTGGCTTTCATACACATAGATGGCAGAGATAAATCCAAATATAACAGTAATCAAAATATATGTAAACAAACTAATATTATCAATTAGAGAATGTCAGATTAGAGTTTTTAAAAGTCTGGCTGTATTGTTCATACGGGACATACATAAAGCAGCTATATAGAAAGGTTTCAAGTAAAGGGACAGAAAATGCTACATGAGATCATGAAGTTGGTGTAGCAATTTAACGTAAGGCAAAATATATTTACCAACCAAAAACATCAGTGAGAAAAAGGTCTTTATACACTTTATACAATGCTGAAAGAAACCTGGAATCTTTTGAATCAAATAACCTAGCAGAAAAACAGAGATGTCCTGAAGTTTGGCTTTAGTCACAAACCTATTTTTCTAGTTCATCTTTGGCTTTTGGAAAGTAAAATCAACAAATCCTTCACGTCATTTCTGGCATTCCCGAACTTGGGCAAGTCTAATAGTATCAGTAATGTGAGGAAACTACTGCCATTCAGATTTACTAATATATAAATATTTACTTTGTTATCTGATGTGTGATGAGAGCCCTTTAAAGACACTCGACATAGTAATAGAAAGGTAGCTAAAAATATCCACTATGTCTGGAAACCAAGGTAAGTCTTCAGATAACTCTGGTTTTATATTTCTACAGTTTCAAAAACCAAAGAGAAGTTTTCTTAATTTTGTGGCTCCCTCAAGGTGATCAAGATACGTTATAAAATTATAGCTAACAAAATATTTGGCGATTACCTGATGTGTAGTAACGGGCCTTTAAACACACTCAATGGTTTCTTGAAAGCTTTCATTTTTGAATCAACTTTTTCATTTTCTTCTGCTTTGGAAGTAGATTCGGTTGGGTTAATCTAAAGACAAAAAAAAAAAAAGGATAACTATTTAGCATATATTAACATGACCATTGACATCTATTTTAGTGCCTACATAGGTTACTGTAGAAAATACAACATGGCCCTTCCCTTAAGGGTCTTTAAGTTTTTCTAAAATATAACATCGTATTTATTCATCTATCAAGTTCCTGATTACCTGTAAGAAGAGTGACAACTACTAAGTGCTCTTTTAAAAATTAGAGAAAGGAACTAAATCAAAGTTTTAAATTTATTACTTTTAGACAAATAAAAAAAACTTTGGATAAAACAATTATTTCTAGATGTGTTTTGCTAGTCTTTATACAAAAGCATGGAATCAGCCTTTATTTTATTTTGAGACAAAGTCTCACTCTGTCACCCAGGTCAGAGTGCAGTGGCACAATCATGGCTCACTACAGCCTTGACCTCCTGGGCTCAAGCGATCTTCCCAACTTAGCCTCCAGAGTAGCTGGGATGACAGGTGTGCAGTATCACATCTGGATAATTTTTTATTTTTTGTAGAGACAGGGCCTCCTTATGTTGCTGGGGCTGGTCTCAAACTCCCGTGCTCAAGCGATCCTTCCACCTTAGCCTCAGAAAGTGCTTGGGATTACAGGTATAAGACACAGGCCCTGGCCTGGAATCAGCCTTAAATACACTAAAGTGGTGCTTCTGGTTAGCTAATCCCATCCTTTCTCTTTCTTTTTACACACAAAAATGTGGAAGGGTAGCAGGTTAAGTGAATTATCCAAAATCACATAGCCGGCTAGTGGCAGAATTGGGGATAGACCATAACTTGTGATTCAGTTTCATTTTATTTATAAAGTTACCTTTTTAAGAAGAGGTGTTTGTTCTTCGTTAGAAATTGTTTCCAGTGTTTCTTTGCCATCACTTTCTATGTCTTCTTTACTTGAAGTTTCATCCTCACTGGTAATAGGCCCATTCTCACACAATGGGGTCTGGAAGTCATCATCTACTAGTGGTGGATAGCTATACTTGAAAGGATCCTAAAAGAAAATAATTTCACAGGAGCCTACTAAATGGTGGGTGGAGAAATAATTCTCTTAGGAGATTTACAATTCATTACTTTGGCCAAGAAAATAGACTTAATTAGATCATGAAATTTAAAATAAAGGAAGTATTTCAAACCAGAAAGAAAAGCAGCAATAAGTGGTGTGGGACAACTGGCTAGCCATCTATACAGAATCACCTTAGATCTCTAGCTCGCTCTCTACATCAAAAAGAATTTCAGATGGATAAAAGCTTTAAATGTATATGTTTTGTGTGTGTGTGTGTGTGTGTGTGTGTGTGTTTAAGAACCATATAAGTTCTGTAACAATACAAAAGAGGGATATAGAATACACTGAAAAAGAATGAAAATTGTCTTTTGAATCATAAGGAAGTTTTCAACATCACTTATAATTAAAGAAATGCAAATTAAAATGACAATGAAATATTTTTTACCCGAGACTGGCAATGATTACAAAAATGAGAATATGCGATGCTGGCAAGGAGATGGTTCAAGAATTCTCTTACATTATTGGTAAATGGGCACAATCTCTTTAGAGGAAATGTGGCAACAGCTATCAAAATTAATAACTATACCCACTGAATTTTTTTCTAGGAGTTTATTCTGTATGCATTCTTGCTGCACCCATACATCAAGAGTTATTACAAGGATATTCACTGCAACAAAACTAGTAATGGCAAAAAATTAGAATACAATTATCACTGCTGTCCTTTAAAAGAGGAGTGATTAAATAAATTATGTTATATCCATCCACACAATGGAATATTTTGGAATGATTTAAAAATGAGATGGACCTCTGTGAATCAATATGGTATAACCTGCAAAATAAACGATGTGAAAAAAGCACAACTGGACAATATATATGGTATGTGACCATTTGTGTAAAAAACTGTAACAGATAACTCCAGAGGGATAGAAAACTTAACGGTGACTGCCTCTAGGGAGTGGCAGTGGGCAAGGACCTGGGAAGGGAGATGTAGTTTTCATGGTACTGTTACACTTTTCAATCTCTGGTACTGTGTTTACTTTATTAAAAAATCATGTATATGTATTACTTTTTGAAAAAAAAAACTTAAAAATTAATGTTAAAAAATAGTCCTGCTATAATTTTGACTGTAATTCTGAAGAAATATGTCACTAAGAACAGAGAGGGGAAATAAAATAACCTTTTCTATACATAAAATTAATATAATTTAAAATGTGATGAATTATATTAATTATAATTATTTAAGATATAACAATTTTATGAGCAAGTTATTAAAAATAAACAAAATCACATTTTAAATCAAGCATAGCACCTGAAATGAAGTGTATTTGGTTTTTCTAGGTGAAAACGTGAAATAAAGCCTTAGAATAAGAAAGAAGCAGACTTCAAATTAAAAATATTGGTTCAGGTCTTTTCTAATCAAAGATAATAAACAGAAGGACATATCAAAACTATTACTCTTGCTAGTTCTGATTGAACACAATTTTGCCAGGCAGGCAGTATAAAAAATAGACTGCAAAAAAATCAAATAAGTGAAATATTATTAAGTTAACCCAAAGCGTACCAAGTCCCTAAGTTGTACAGTTTTTTGTAAGTAGTAAAAATCAGCTCAAAAAAATCTTGACAGTATATGCTTAACAGTATCTTTTTAACTAAAAAGATTGTTGAACAGCAAACAATTGGAAGCACACTGAAGACACATCAAGAGGAAATTCACTAACTTATGTCTAGATAGTAGAATACTATGTAGCCATAAACGAGTATGAGAGCCTGCTACATACTGATTTGGTATAAGACATGCTGTGAAGAGAAAAGCAGGATGCACAGTAGCACATAAATGCACTAACTGTTTAGAAGACATGAGAGGGAGGAAGAATTATATACTATACTTGTTTATATAGGTAATACATATCCCTGCAAATTAATATAAGAAATTCAGCTGGGCAGGGAATATGGTGATTGGAAATAGAAGTAGGAGGAGATAATTTTACTGAAGACTTATTTCTCATTATTCTTCTGAATATTCTTCAGTTTAGAACCACAAAAATCTATTACCTATTAAAAAATAAAAAATCAACAACTTTAAAACTTTAAAAATGTGTGTAACACTACTTGCTATTTTGAGGGTATCTGTGATACTTCTTTGTATATTATGATACTACTTTTCTTTTTTCCTTGAGGAAAGTATACAGCCTAATGTGTCATTATCCAGTATGGTTTTATAAACAAGTTTCAAATATTATACTTACAGTTCCACCCATGTGGGGAGGCAGGTATTCTACACTGACATAGTCCTGAACTTCATTTTTGCTTGTAAACTTCAACAAGCTCACTGCTTCCGGACCAAGCCAGGTTTTCACAATTTTGAAAGCAGCTGAAGAAAAACCAGTCACTGCATTAAAATTCTCTTCATTCCTATTCTCAATTAATTTACCATAAATGCTAACCCAGGTGTTCTGAAATCAGTTTGGGCTATAATCTGTTAATATTTATCTTTACGTGATGTACTTAATTAACATTCTCTAATTTCTGTAGGCGTTTACATTGTGGTTCTCCCTCATCGGTTTCAAATGTTCCATGAATATTCAGGAAGATTAAATTACCCTGATGTTCATTAATAAACTTATCAGGGTTTTGGCCTCTGAACAAATCCATCAATGATCCCAACTATTTAGATTTCCAGACACTGAATCAAACAGCAATATGATTCAGGAAATAACTGCACAACAGTATGGAAAGAGTCATTTACCTTATGGTTCTCATAAACTCTCTATCTGAAAAACCTTCTCAAACAGCGAGTCAGAAGAGAAAGAGAAACAGCCCTTCTTATTATGAGTGTGAGGTGGATCCAGACTTCCTTTCTAACCCTACACTTCTCTGCCTCTCTCCCAGGCTTTGCAGTTTATATAATTGTGGGGAACTTACAGCATATCAAAAATAAACTGGTTTAAAAAATTTTTTTGAGACAGAGTCTCACTCTGTCACCCAGGCTGGAGTGTAGTGGCATGAACTGCACTGTTCTGTTGTCAAACACAGCTGTTTGGTAATTATAATCTTGTTCTGTCATGTCATTTCTTATTTATGCTTAATTTTTAAACCTAATTTTCACTGCGACAATCTAAGTACATTTTTAAGAAATTACAATAGAAATATTGCATTAAATTTGTAAAACTGTCAATTAAAAAAACAGAAAATAAGAACAGCATGATAAACATTAGAGAAGTATCTTTTTATTTTAGCTAACTATAAGTTTTTTACGTAACATTTAAATTTTCATTAATTTCAATTTAAAATGTGAGTTGACATATTTGAAACTATGCTACTTTAATTAATTTGATAAATCTGATTTTTCATGACTTTACTGAGATATAATTTACATGCCATAAAATCCCCCCTTTATACAAGTCAATGGTTTTTAGCATATTCACAGAATTGTGCAATCACCACCACAGTCTAATGTAGAACATTTTCATCACACCAAAAAGAACCTTCATATAGCAATGTCTCTTTATGCCTCCTTCTCCAAGTCCTTAGGAACTACCAATCTATTTTCTGTCTTCATGGATTTGCTTATTTTGGACATTTTATATAAATGAAACCATACAACGTGGCTTTTTCTACTGGCTTTGTTCACTTGGCATGATTTCAAGGTTCATTCATAATGTAGCATGGATCAGTACTTAATTCCCTCTTATGACTGAATAATTGTCCATTTTATAGATATGCAATATTTGCTTATCCATTCAGCAACTGATGAATATTTAGGCTGTTTCCACTTTTTGTTATTATGAATAATGCTGCCATGAGCATTTGTGTACAAATTTTTCTATAGACATATGTTGTCACTTCTCTTGGGCATATACTAAGGAGTGGAATTCTGGGTCATATGGTAATTCTATGTTTAGCTACCAAACTGTTTTCTGATGTGGCTGGACTATCTTAACATTCTCACCAGCAGTGTACGAGGCTTCCAGTTTCTCCACATCCTTGCCAATACCTGTTATTGTGTCTTTTTGATTCTAGCCACCATAGTGGGTGTGAAATCACACCTCACTTGGTTTTGACTTGCATTTCTCTAATGACTACTGATGCTCAGCATCTCTTTATGTGCTTATTGCCCATTTGTTTATCTTCTTTAGAAAAACATCTATTCAAATCTTTCACTCATTTTTTAACTGGGTTGTCTTTTTTTTTTTTTCTTTCAGAGAGAGTTTCAGTCTTGTTGCCCAGGTTGGAGTGCAATGGTGCAATCTTGACTCACTGCAACCTCTGCCTCCTGGGTTCAAGCAATTCTCCTGCCTCAGCTTTCTGAGTAGCTGGGATTACAGGCTTGCGCCACCATGCTCAGCTAATTTTGTGTTTTTAGTAGAGACGGGGTTTTACCATGTTAGGCAGGCTGGTCTCGAACTCCTGACTTCAGGTGATCTGCCCACCTCAGCCTCCCAAAGTATAGGATTACAGGTGTGAGTCACCATGCCCGGCCACTTGTCTTTTTAACGTTGCATTCTAAGAGTTCTTTATATATTCTAGAATAAGTCCCTTATCAAATGTATGGTTTGTAAATGATTTCTTCCATTCTGAGAATTGTCTTTTCACCTACTTGATAGTGTCCTTGAAGGCACAAGTTTTCCATTTTAATGCAGTCCAATGTTATCTGTTTCTTTTGTTGCTTGTGCTTTTGTTGTCATACCTAAGAAACCATTGCCCAATCCAAGCACAAGGATTTAATCCTGTGTTTTCTTCTAAGAGACTTAGCTCTTGCATTTAGGTCTCTGATCCATTTTGAGTTAATTTTTATATATGATGTGAGGTAGGGTCCAACTTTATTCCTTTGAATGTGCATACCCAGTTGTCCTAGCACCTTTTATTTAAAAAGTCTTATTTCTCTACTGAATTGTCTTGGCACTATTGTAAAAAAAAAATCAACTGACCATAATAAACACTAGGGTTTATACCTGGACCCTCAATTCGATTTCACTGATCTATACGTTTATCCTTATGCCCATACATGCCCAATGTCTTGACTGTCGTAGCTTTGTAGTAAATTTTGAAATCAGGAAGTGTTAAATCCTCCAACTTTGTGTTTCTATTTCAAGATTTGACTACTCTGGGTTTCTTGCATTTTCATATGAATTTTAGGACAAACATATCCATTTCTGCAAAAAAAGGCAGCTGGGCTTTTGATAGGGACTGCACTGAATCAGTAGATCAATTTGGGAAGTGTTGACCTCTTAACAATACAGTCGGCCCTCCATATCCACATATTTCACATCCATGGATTTTTTGATTGACCAACCACAATTGAAAATATTAAAAAATAAATAAAACCAATACAACAAAAATATGAGAAACAATAGAGTAGAACAACTATATAGCACTCACACTGTGTTAGGTAGTATAAATAATCTAAAGATGATTTAAAGTATATGGGAGGAGCCAGGTGTGATGGCTTATGCCTGTAATCCCAGCACTTTGGGAGGCTGGGGCAGGCAGATCACTTGAGGTCAGGAGTTCAAGACTAGACCAGCCTGGCCAATATGGTGAAACCCTGTGTCTGTAAAACTATAAAAATTAGCCAGGTGTGGTGGTAGGTGCCTGTAGTCCCAGCTACTTGGGAGCCTGAGGCAAGAGAATCGTTTGAACTTGGGAGGCAGAGGATGTAGTGAGCTGAGATTGTGCTAATGCTCTCCAGCCTAGGTGACAGAATGAGATTCATTAAAAAAAAAAAGAAAAAAAGGTATACAGGAAGATGTGTGTGAGTTACATGCAAACACTATACCATTTTATATGAGGGACTTGAGCATCCAAGGATTTTGGAGTCTGTGGTGGTGGAGGAGGGGTTCTGAAACCAGTCTCCCATGGATACTGAAGAGAGACTGTATTAAGTCTTCCAATCCATGAACAAGAAGTCTTTTTATTCATGTAGGTCTTGAATTTACTAAAACGGTGTTTTGTAATTTTCAGTGTCCTTGTCGTGATCTTCTTTTATTAATAGAAGTGGTAAGAGCAGACAGCGTTG
This sequence comes from Colobus angolensis palliatus, assembly GCF_000951035.1. NCBI lineage: Eukaryota > Metazoa > Chordata > Mammalia > Primates > Cercopithecidae > Colobus > Colobus angolensis. Next base: position 1,955,617 of record NW_012117933.1, on the reverse strand, counting down.
TCTTGTTCCTGATCTTAGGGGGAAAGCATCCATTCTTTCCCTGCTAAGTAAGATGTTAGCTGTGGGTTTTCATAGATTCAGGTTTTTCATATATGCCCTTTATAGACAGGCAGAGGAAATTCTTTTCTGTGAAGGATTAGCCTTACCCAAAGAGAGGTCTGGCCTTTGCCCTCAGCTTCTGAGAGGTAATCTTCATGCCTGATAGGACTGTCTTTGTCTGGGGGCCTTGAGTGACAATGGAACAATATGACTTAGGGTAGGAGCTGGCCATGGAAGAAAGACCAACAATGTGATTCAGGGTAGGGGTAGACCTTGGGGGAAGACTAAGATCAACCACACGGGCAATCAATCATGCTTACATAATGGAGTTCCAATAAAAACTCTGAACACTGAGGCTTGGGTGAGCTTCCCAGGTTGACATACTCCATGCACACTGCCACATATTGATGCCAGTGAAGTAACATGCTCTACATTTGGTACTTCCCTGGACTCTGCCCTACACCTTACTTTCTATGGTTGACCTTAATCTAAATTCTTTCCCTGTAATAAACCATAATTGTGAGTATAATAGTTTTCAGTGAGTTCGCAGAGTCCTTCACTAGAATTATCAAACCTAAGGGTAATTTTCAGCACCTTCTGAACTTGCAGTTTGTGTCAGAAATGGGGGTGGTCTTGTGTGGACTACTGTGGTTTAACTTGGCAGTTGTTTCAACTCTTTGCACCTTATGTTGCTAGTTTGTTGAGTACTTTTATCATGAGAGGGTACTAGATTTTGTCAAATGCTTTTTCTGTGTCTCTTGAGATGATCACATAATTTTCCCCTTCACTATATTAATATGGTAGATTACATTAGTTGATTTTGATATGTTGAGCCCACTTAGTCATGGTGTATAATCTTTTTTATATGCTGCTGGATTCAATTTGCTAGTACTTTGTTGAGGACTGTTGCATCTATTTTCATAAGGAATACTAGTCTGTAGTTTTCTTTTCCTGTGATGTTTGATATTATGGTTATACTAGCCTCATAAAATAAGTTGGAAAGTATTCCCTCTTCTTCTATATTTTGGAAGAATTTGTGAAGGATTCATGTTGATTCTTCTTTAAATATTTCACATAATTTACCAGTGAAGCCATCTGGGCCTGGGCTTTCCTTCGTGGAAAGTTTTTTTGATTACTAATTCAACTTCCTTTTTTATATTTCTATTCTGATTCTTCTTGAATTAGTTTCAGTAGTTTGTGTCTTTCTAAGAATTTAACTTCATGTAGGTTACCTAATTTCTTTGCATATAATTATTCACAGTATCCCCCTATAGTCCTTTTTATTTCTTTAAGGTCAATAGTAATGTCCTTTCTTTCACTACAGATTTCAACAATTTGAGTCTTTCCTTTTCTTCTTTATTAGCTAAAGGTTTGTCAATTGTGTTGCATTTTTCAAAGAACCAAGTTTTGGATTTGTTCATTTTCTCTATTGCTTTCTATGTAACAACTGACTTTTGCAAACACAAATGAGAATGTACATTCTGAAAATAACATTAAATTTATAGTATTTTTAAAGTTGGTCAAGATAGTTTATCAATCAATGGCTTTTTCAAAAAAAATTTACCAAAAAATATATCATGACTGTCAAAAGGGTCATGTCACTACAGTGATTTGGGGTGAGTTTCAGACTGATTCCACCTTCCTTCTCAACACCTGAAGCCCATGAGAAAACCTAGACAAGGCCTGCGTTCTGTGACACACCTTATCTGTGCATGTCAAATTCAGGCTTCTGACTACAGTATTACCTTAATGGTTGAATATTTTGAGGCTGTTGTTAATTTTTTTTTTTTAAGAGAAAGGTATCATTATGTTGCCCAGGCTGGCCTCAAACTCATGGGCTCAAGTGATCCTCCTGCTTCAGCCTCCTGAGTAGCTAGGACTAGAGGCGTGCAACACCATGCCTGGCAAGGCTGTTTTTAAAGAAGACTAATGGGTGCCCCCAGATCCTGGGTATAGAATTTTAGCCCTGTTTTCTTAGGAATAGCCTTTGAGTGTTCTAGCTCCAGTCTCTTAAGAGTGCATGCAAAGGACAATATAAACATTATTTTAAACAATTGTAGAAATATGGCTAAATTGGCAAAGAAAATTAGACATTTTGTTTTAAGAAAGTATAAATATACTCACCATTCATTAACCAAGGCATATCAAAGATCACTATTTTTGCTGAAAGATGAAAAAAAATTCATTGAATGTGAATCAGTACCTCTATAATAATATCACTTATAGTGGCCTAGAAAAAACTGGTCATCTAAATGTAAGTAAAAACTGAGCTCACTGTCTGAGGTCTAATTCAGTGAAGTGTATAGTATCATGAATAGTATTCCATGTGGTGCTGGAACTGAACTAGCATGTCACAATGGTGAGGTGCCAGCCCAGGAGGAGGACTTGTGGGAAATCAATAGTGCACTGTCACTGTCCTCTGGTAAACAGCCTATTCTTTTGTCATTCGCTGCTTTTGTTGTTTGCAGGGAGGTACAAAAGAAAACAGTTAAGTGGATAAATGGAGTCTTTGGATGTGGCATGTCATAGTAGCGCTGAGGCCACTGAACTTTAAAATCATTTCCAGTTCTAATTTATGGTTTCAATTACAATTTTCTAGAGATTCTATTATTAAACCAGTCTCACAGTTGCCCCCTCCCCTTTTAATACATCACTACATTTTCAGAAGCAAAAATTATTTCTACTTTATATCATGAGCTCCAGGAAGCTAATAATTCCAAAGTATACAGAAGTATTATTTACACACTGAGTTGAAGATACTAAACAGCCCTATTAACAAATGAGACAACTGTGAGAAAGAAACAGAAACTGCAAAGAAGATTTTTGAGATTCAATTCATTCTTCTATTCCAGAGGAATCAAAATGTAATTTCACTCTTTTCTGAGCAGAGAACCTCCTAGAGTTGTTGCATTAATGTAGGACAAGTAAAGTACATATAAGGAAAAAGGCATCTGTGAAGAGGCACCCTGGTGCTTAATACCGCAGTCTTCATCTGGGATAGGCTTAAAATAATGCGGACTCAAGATTTTAAGATACAATAGTTATTTTTCATGATAGATTTTGAAGAATAATCAATTAAGATTCCACAAAATTCAATGTCTGCAAAGCTCATTATGTAGGTAGAACATATATATATATGTATATATGTATATATAATCTCTAGTTAATTAAGATGAATGGTATTACAATTCATCTTTATATAGATCTATTAACTTTTTAATAGTTTTCTCAAAAGAATCTCAGATGTATTTTACAAAGTAATAATAATATTTATACTATTGATAAGTGGCTCTTCACAAACTCCTTTAGATATTTCAATGATCAAGTGGATATTTTTTCATTTTGTCCATAAGAGCAACAAACTAAAACTATGGGGTAGTGATTTCCTACTGACCAATGACTGGCACTGCTCAGGAGGCCTTAAGGAATCAGGGTACATGCCAGATACAGGAAAAATCCATAAGGAACCTAAGATAGTGCAGATTCCCCAAACTGGACATTATTGATCATTCTTTTCACCTAAAAATATTCATGAATACTCTCTCTGAAAAGATGAGAGTATAGAGCTAGGGGTGGCACTGATTCTTGATATCCATTATGCTTTTCTGTCTATTCCTCACTTCTCATTAACAACAGTAAAATCAATATGCCAAATTAAGACAATTTAGGGATTTTATGCTAAAGTCACCTGAATCACAAGTCTCAAAAGACCCAATTTGCTGTTTTCTAGGAGTACGCTCAGGCAGATCTGTAAATTCCCATTTTCTGATGTCCCTGTTGCCCCTGTTCTGTCTTTTCACTTTTAAATCATTGGGGTTAAATATACTTGACTGTTTATGTGAGTTGGCATCTTGGCTTCCCTAGGGGGAACCCATCATACAAATTCAACAAGTAAAAAATGGACTATATAAGGTTTAGGAGTTCATTTAGGTAATTAATGGAATAGTCACAACGGAAAACAAACAAACTCCAAATGCCAGATTCAAATGTTGTACCTTCTAGTCAAGTATTTTCTTAATGACAATTTTTAAATAGCAGTTGGTAACAGTATACTTTATATATCAATACTGCTTATCATACAATGTACTTTATCAGTACTGCTTATCTGTTTCATATAATAAATACTATTTGAAATGAATTTCTAAATTGAAATATTAGTAAAAATGAGATAATTGTGAAATAAATGTATGCTTTTATGTACCTATGTGTGTGAGTGGGTGTGTGTGTTATAGGATGCCATACATATGGTTTAGAACTTAAACTCTTAAAATTAACTGTGAAGGACAATGAATACTTATGAAAACCTGTCCTCTGTATGTGTTAGAATAATGTCTATGAACATATTTAAAATTCTTCATCAGAAAACAAAGTTTCAGGTATGAAAGTCTATGATACCATAAGGCTCCACAATTCTCAGACATTGTCTACAGTTTCAATATGTTATATTTTTATAAAGGAGTAAGTTACTTACAGAGGTATTTAGGGTAATAAACCTTAAAGCAGTTGATGATAAAGCGTACAAAGTCCATGTCCTAAAATAAAGATTAAATCTTTAAGACTGTCCACATTAGATAACTTAAAATTGCACATTTCTAAAGGTGAGAAATTATTAAATACAAATGAGACAATTATTAAATTCTTTAAAAAGTAAGCTCATACGTAAACATCTATATTCTCAAGGATTAAGGTTTTAGGTCATTAAGCTATTTATAATAATCAGCCCTAAAACTGACTTGAAGAAACCAGATGCTTAGTGATGTTTTAAAATTATTCACATTACCTCAAACTAGTTACGTACTTCAGGCTGCTAAGGCAACGGGGCATAAAATGGATCTAAAAGCAATCTCCATAGAGAAATTCTAAAATTCTGTTGAATAACTAAGGAATTATTGAAACAAGTAAACAGTTTATAATCAGACTACTTGGAATGATAATACACATGTATGTAAATTCTCATATATTTGCTTTTTAATCCTAATTTTTACACCTCATAACAGTGTCAATAAAATATATTTTATCAATCTTTTTTTATCACAATATTTAATCTAATCACATTGGCCTGCTGTATCTACTCCACTTCTGGCTTTTTTCATTTTATTTAGAGACCTATAATTAGTTTTTCAGTTTATATTCCAGTGTTGTTCACTGATTCTGATTTCTGGGAGACTACAAACATAGCTATCTGGTTGGTTCTACTGCTTTGAGCACAGCAACAGTAAATTAGGTCATTAAGGTTATTATTTCCATGGGTCATTTTACTCCATGGCCACATACTGATTCACTAATTCCGATTGGTCATCTTATAAAGACTGTGGAATGAAAGATATAACCAAGCAAACTGAAATCCATCACAATTACTGGAAAGGTGGGTTGTCCTAGAGATGAAAGTCTATAAATTCATCCCTGGAATGTTAGTTGCAGCATCTTTAATTGCAGTAAACTAAAAGTAAGCGTCCTTAACTATCTTAAGTATTTGTTATGGGTATATATATAATAATACCTTTGTGTGTGTGTGTGTGTGTGTATATATATAAAATAATACCTTTGTGTGTGTGTATATATATATATATAAAATAATACCTTTGTAACTAATCATTATAGCCACTGTGCATGGAGTTTTCATAATTGGTAGTTAAGTAACAGTCAAAGAAAATGGCTGAAAAGAACCAGTTATATAAAAATTTGGTTACCTAGTTTACCTAGTTTATAATTTATGGCCCCCAGAGACTTTGTCTAAATAGTCTTGGTATAACATTCTTGTTTCTATTACTTATTTAAGTGAATATCCTTCTTCGTAAAATGGTGAGTTACTGCTAATTCAAGTGGATATGATAAGATGTCACTGGTATATTCTATTAATGGGGACTACAAGAAATAGCTCCATCAACCCTATTGCTCAGCATTATATAAGGAAGTTTTCGAGGCTGTTATTCATTATCTTGTAAAACGTCCTTTTGAGGACCCATGAAAGACTTTCTAGTTCAAGTATTAGGAATGGATATACTTCTAAGACACTGGTTGTGAAGGACGGTTGCTGAATAATTTTAAATGATTACATTTCTTTCAGCCAGGCAGCTGAAAGCTTAGAGCCAAACTGGTGTCCCAACTCTAGCAAATGATTTTCTTATTTTTTGCCTTGAGATTTTGTAGACATCTTTATAAGCTCACTTAAATTCTTTGTGAATCATGAAAGGGTCATTTATCAAAATAAATTATTCAGCAAGATTCAAGTATTTTAAAACAATGATGACTTAAATTCTTAGCAGTGCAAATACACCTTATTTACAAATTAAAGATGGTGAGATATAAGTAGCTTGAAAAAATAAAACAGTTCAAGTCAATTCTCTTTCCTTATACTTGGCAACAAAAATATTAACATTTATTCTTCATGATTCTGGGTTATAATTAGGAAACTATCATATCCAAAGGATAAAAGAATCATGATTTATTTTTATGGCACATTTATTTATCTAGGCAAATTGATTTTGATTTTGGATATAAAATAATTTACTCTCTCTAATTTAAAACCCATTGACAAGGAAACTAGGTTGGAAAACTCCAGGGCATCGGATCCTTGAAAAATAAAAAGAGAAATAGAAACATGAAAAAAAATCTGTGGTCCTGCCACTGCAAAAAAACTCGTTAGCAGTTCTCTCTAGCCTATTTTGTGTTTGTTATAATGTCTACAGTTTCCTTTGTTGTGCTATGTATCACCATGGTATAGTATACATGCATATTACAGTATGTGTAATCAAACAGCTTTTTTCATCTCAGAAAAAAGTGTGCTCTCCAATATTACTATAAATTCCTTATAAACAACATTTTACATAGCTATATATACTCCATCAATTAGATATACCATAATCTGCCATTTCATCATGTTGAACATTTACATTTCTTTTCTAATTTTTCATTACTTTAAATGACACTGAGAAAATATTTTGATATATGATGCTTTTTCTGTATTCAGGATTATTTCTTTAGAATAGATTTCCAGAAGTTGGTTACCAGGCGAAGAGTATAAATACAAACACTTTAAGGTTCTTAACATACTTTGCCAAACGGAATTCCGAAAATATTTCAACACTGCCCTGAGCACGTTTGCGAATACGACATTACTGCTATCAGAATCAGCCACAGATTAAATATAAGAGACTGTAGTTAGAATAAACGTGCCAAGTAATCTCAATTGCTGCTGAAGGGTTTGTAGGTATCACTAAGGTCACAAGGACCCAAATTAAAGACAGGTAGGTTTTACTTATTTTTCAAGCTTGGCAAAATCACCTGAAGAAAACTGGTTTCCAAAGCTAACCAAATCGAACAGATAGAAAACAAATCCAAACAAGCAAACAAAAACACTCAATAAAATCACAAAGTGTTATATGTGCAAAACTCATGTGAACATTTTGCAACTGTAAAACATGGTATGAATATAACAAATTCGAGATGGTATATTACCTTACTTGATATTTCCTGAATATACTACTCTGTGGCACACACCGGGGCAGGTGCTATAGGATATTAGCTTTGATATCAAAGTTCACAGTTATCACATCGATTCATACCTTGCCAGCCTTGACATGCTACCTCCCCATCCTGTGTCTCAGACAAGGAACATTTCTAGGAAACCAACAGTTTCAACGCCAAATACAGAAACAAATTTAATTCTTTGCAAACCCTATTCCATGTTTGACTACACTCACGCTGCAAGGCGAAAAAATAAATCCCTAATATAAGTTAGTTACCTCAATTTTACAGCAATATGTGCTTGGCAGCAAGGACAGGAGAAAGAGAGGAAGCCATGATAAACACTGATTTGGAATGAATGAAAAATGCTTACAATGCTATTTATTCCAGTTTCTGACAGGTCAAACATCACTGTTACAGGTTTCCCATTTTCCCTCTTAGCATAACGCTCCAACCAGAATGCTATGAGCTTCTTTTTGTCCGATATGGTTTTCTGGTCTTTTATATGATACTTCACCCTGATCCAGACTTTAAGCAGAAGATAAAAATAAGAACAAGACTTATGGCATTATATTATTATTATACATATATATTGTCTTTCCCTTGACATTTTTCATTTACAATTCATTTTGTTTCTTAGACCAAAAACATCTCTTTCTTATTTTCAGTGAGAAACAGTTGGCACTTGGGAGCCTTAAATTAAAGAGTAGCAAAGAGATAGACTGTTTCTTTCCCTTAGGAAATAAACAAATTTCACTTGTAAGAGGGAAAAGAAAATACAGATGAACAAACACTATTTGATAATAATCTAAATGTGCTCTGCACTGTGCTTAACAAAAAAGAAAATCACTGCTTTTGTCGAGCACTGGAAAAAATGTTCCATCCAGAGGAAAGATACTGACACAGGGCGATGGAGGCATGAGCCAGTGCCGCGCATGTGTGTGGAGCATGGTAAACTGTTCACGTGGTGGTAGCTAAGACGAAATGTGATGAGTGGTGAGAGGAGAAGCAAAATAGGAAAGAACTGGACTTGAAGGACTCTGAATGAAACTCTAGGGCATTTTGATTTTCCTATTTTAGAACACCTTTCAGGCAATAGCACAGAGGGTAGAGTGGAGGAGGCAGAGAAGGAAACCCACCAGGTTATGACCTGGGAAGGGACTGGGGCAAAGGGGTAGTAGTTAGAAACTGAATTGAGGAAGTAGCTGGTGAGGATGGAAAAGAGGCCAAATTGAAGCTATATTAGAGGAAGAGCCAATGAGTGGGCCTGAGGTTGGCAATACAGAAAGTGAGCAAGTGGAGGGGCATGGATGTTCAGTAGTGTGTTGCGCTAAAGGCTGCTGACAGGGAGGTGGGGCCAGTCAGTGGGTAGCTAGGTATGTGCATGTGTCCTGGGGATAGTGTGGGGTCAATACTGTGCTGGGGGAGGTAGCTAAAGCTGCCAAGATGCTTGTGATTGATCACCCAAGGACAATGTATCAGCTGTAAAGTAAAAGATGCAAGAAAGGAATAAAGCCTGGGAAACACCTTTAAGGGACAGGAGGAAGAAGAAAAATGAGAAAAAAACGTTGAAAAGGAAGCGGTGGCAGTAAGAGGAAAATGCAAAAAGAGTATTGCTGAAACAGGGACAGACAACATGCTATGGAGAAGTGAAGATGAGTGCAGGACATCTGTTCAGTATGGGGCTCAAACTCGCCTGCCAAGTTGCATCCCGGGTACAAAACCAGGCTGGATTTGGGGCCAGTGGGAGAGAGGTATAACAGGGGAGTCATTGGAACAGAAGAGATGATTGTTACTGTTCAGAAAAAGCTAGAGTGAGATTATGGGAGACTTGAAAAGGAAAAGGCCTACTTAGCAACCTTTAGCGACTGTCAAAAAAAATTCTCCATAAAAACACTAAGTTGAGTTTTAATATCACAGTCAGATTAGAAAGAAGATAATGACTCTGAATTAAATAACTTTGTTTATGCTGTAGGATGCAGCACTTGCCTTTATCGCCTACTTTATTATAACGCAAACAGTATGCACAGCTACTAAGTATCTAACACTCTGTAAAAACGGTCCTACCAATCCCTCATTGCAGTAGACTTGAGGAGTGCTACAGATGGAGAAAGTTCTGCTAATTCTTAATTCAGTTGACATAGATATCTCAATCTCAAAATCTTGAAAAGCCAAAACATAAATATACTTACACAATTTGTTACCTTCTTTGTCATAACCATGGAGATAAATAACACCAATTTCCAATAACCATCTGGGAATGGAGGATTCATTAAGGTCTAAAAAGTGGTAAGCTTTGATCAGTAGTTGTAATTTAGGGGTTTAAAAATAAAACTCATTAATGTAAAGATAATGTTATGTAGTAGTTCTGATATTTAAAAATGATATAATGTAGCCAAACATTCAAAAAGAAAATCTCTGGCAATATAAAGTGGTGTTTCCTACCAAGGAAACAAACGAAATAATGACACAGGTGACCAAAATGGACAAACTCCGTTTCCCCTGAGAGGTCATAATTTATGTGTATACATTTCCACATTTTGATTGTTTCACATAATGACTTGCAAACAAATATCACTATCAGAGTTTCAAGAGAACATTCCAGTAAATATTCACATTGCAGCCTCAGAATTAGTAGAAAAAAATCACTTTGTTTTCTTTAGTAAAATGGTATTTTTCTATTAGGTTGGTGCAAAAGTAACTGTGGTATTTGCAGTTAAATATAATGGCAAATGCTGCAATTACTTTTGCACCAATCTAATAAGAAGTTTGTTATCCAGTAGACTTTAATGCATTTAAAAACCTTTAGCTGGGCATGGTGACTCATAAAATCCCAGCACTTTGGGAGGCTAACATGGGAGTATCATTTGAGGCCAGGAGTTCGAGACTAGCCTGGGCAACACAGTGAGACTCCCTCTCTACAAAGATAAATATATAAAAATTAGGCCGGGCGCGGTGGCTCACGCCTGTAATCCCAGCACTCTGGGAGTCTGAGGCGGGTGGATCACGAGGTCAGGAGATTGACACCATCCTGGCTAACACGGTGAAACCATGTCCCTGCTAAAAATACAAAAAATTAGCCAGGCTTTGTGGTGGGCGCCTGTAGTCCTAGCTACTTGGGAGGCTGAGGCAGGAGAATGGTGTGAACCTGGGAGGCGGAGCTTGCAGTAAGCCGAGATTGCGCCACTGCACTCCACCCTGGGCAAAAGAGCGAGACTCCGTCTCAAAAATAATAATAATAATAATGACAAATAAATTAAAAATAAATAAATAAAAATTAGCCAGGCATGGTGGCATATGCCTGCCGTCCCAGCTACTCAGGAGGCTGAGGTGGGAGGCTTACCTAAGCCCAGGCATTGAAGGCTGCAGTGAGCTATGATCACAACACTGCATTCCAGCCTGGGTGACAGAGCAAGACCCTGTCTCAAAATAAAATAAAAGAAAGAAAGAAAGAAAAGAGAAAATAAGAAATGAAAACAAAAAATGTGAGAACTTGAACTTCAGCAGGAGGAACAAACAGAGTGCCTCTCCAGTTTTTGGGGAGGCTAAGGATCAACATGGCAAGGCAGCAAATGCCAATGCTTTTGTTTTATTTACCAGTAGTACCTTAAGATCTTTCAAAGATTTATCTTTCCCCATCCCCTTTTACCAGATCTCTGCTATTTTCCACCAGAAAATAGCAATTCTATGTAAGAAAACAAACATTGTTGAATTTAAATTTTTTGGGGGTACTTAATTCGTTTAGAAATATCAGATTAATATTTCTTTGTTTGGCTAATAAATGCTTCACTGTTGAAATTACCTACGGTTATTAAATTTCCAATCACGTTATTTCTTACTACTCCCCTTTTCAGGGATTCCTTGTGCAAGCATGAAGAGTGAGGAGAGTATCTGCTCTAGATTTATTTGTTGACCATTTTGTGTTAAGTCTTCAGATTCAAGTCACTTCAGAGGTTATAATCCTCAAGGACAGAAAATTCTGCTTTATGCCTAACTGAAATCAGAAGTTATGCCAGTTTCTTCTTATTCAATTTTTTGGAGGAGAGAACTAACAGGTCATCATATACTTGAAGACCATTATAAAACTACAAGACTTGAAACTCCCATTTTTGGAAAAAAATTCAATCTAGTAGCAGACTTAGAAATTAAGAAGCTAAGGCTGCATGTACCCCAAAATATATACATCTACTATGTACCGACAAAAATAAAAACAATATAAAGAGAAGACTGTGATAGGCTTCCCTGGGGATAAGCTTGCATTTTTGGGGTGACTCTCATTCATTTAACAATTCTATATGGTGCACCTATTAACCTATTAGCACGAGGAACTGTGGGGATAGAGAAGGGCATAGGAAATAATTGAGAAAAATGGACAGTATCTCCTTATTTCTAGGCCTAGTAGCAAAGCTACTGTCTTGCTATTGCTTAATGGTACTGAATTAAACACAGATTAGGAAACTCTGCTGTGACTGAAGAATCTGAGTGTGATTCTGCTCTCTGGTGATCTGATTTCCTTATGAACGTTCCTACTAAAAAGACTTATAAGCTGTTCCTTTGAAAGTATTACTGGGTCTTTATAAATAATTATATTTTGGTGTTTATGATGACTGCTAGGAGTATGTGCAAATACATGATTAGATAAATGTAAAACAATACCATTTATACAGGATATATTACAGTCAAGGTTAAATTGAACAGCTTACCGTTGACAGAAATTTCTTTCCTCCACTGAAAACTCTCATCGAGCATCTTCAGTGTTTCATCTACAATATTATGTCTCCAACATAAGTAACTTTCAACCCAGTTATCATCTTGTTGTAGCCTTTCAACATCACGTGCATCATATTTATCTGACTTATCTAGGGAAAAAACAGGAATAAACATCCAAGTCAGATTAATTCTGCAGCGAAAAATAACCACTAATAGCAAAGGAGAAGAAAGACTTCAAAGACAAAGTTAAGCTATTTGAGGATAGACTCAGGGATGTAGTTCAGATAAAAGTGCCATTTAAAAGATTGATGGTGCTATTGTCTGGGATATGGTTTGTTTGGTTCCCCCAAGTCTCTTGTTGAAATCTGATGCCCAGTGTTGGAGGTGGGGCCTGGTGGGAGGTGTTTGGGTCATGGGGAGGACCCCTCAAGAGTGGTTTGGTGTCATTCTCATGACAACGACTGAATTCTTGCTCTTAGTTCACACTCGAACTGATTGTTGAAAAGAGCCTGGCACCTCCTCCTTTTTCTCTTGCCTTTTCTCTCACCATGTGATGCCTGCTTTCCTTGGTCTTATGTCATGAGTGGAATCTTCCTGAGGTCCTGACCAGAAGCAGATACTGACACCATACTTCTTGCATAGCCTGGAGAACCATGGGCCAAATAAACCTCTTTTCTTTATACATCACTCAGCCTCAGGTATTCCTTTATAGCAACACAAATGGACTAAGACTGATGGAATTTCCAAGTGTGAGGAGAATACAGTTATCTAAAGACTGCAGGTTTAAATAAGCCACTACAGATGTTAAAAATTACACCAGAGTAAAATATTTGGTACAGCCCTCTCTAAAACTATACACCAACATCTGGGAAGATCAATTATGTTATCTGAACTTGAAATTCTTAAGTCAATGAAAAATAAAGAAATTTCATACGTAAAGAAATAACTGAGTTGTACTTTAAAAAGACATTTGTTTGGCAAGTGTCATTAAAAAAAAATTAAGTAGGCTGGGTGTGGTGACTCATGCCTGTAATCTCAGCACTTTGGGAGGCTGAGGCGGGCAGATAACCTGAGGTCAGGAGTTTGAGACCAGCCTGGGCAACATGGAGGAACCCCCTCTCTACTAAAAATACAAAAATTAGCTGGGCATGGTGGCGCACCCTGTAGTCCCAGCTACCTGGGTGGCTGAGGCAAAAGAATCGCTTGAACCCAGGAGGCGGAGGTTGCAGTGAGCTGAGATTGTGCCACTGCACTCCACCCTGGGTGACTGAGACTCTGTCTAAAATAAATAAATAAATAAATTAAATTAAATACAAAAATAAGGACAAAAAAGAAAACAACAACAACAATAAAAAAACAGTAAAAAAAAAATTAACTAAGTACCTATGGAAAACTGATCATGTATGCCATATTATGGTATTTACTATTTTCAGACTCTGGCCAACATTTTCAATAATTTCTTGGAAAAATTATTTCTAATAACAATAATTTCTCATCATTTGCTCTCACACACACTATATTCCCACTAATTTGCATAGCAGACATTCCTCCTTCCTTGCCCCGCTCTATTATTCTGTAACTGAACTTCCCTTGTCTCTGTACATCCAAATACTACCATTCTGCAAGTCTCCTTTCAAATGCTCCCCTTTTCATAAAATTTTCCCTGAGTCTAGAAGTATTAGGTTGGTGCTAAAGCAATTACTGTTATGGGACTTGAACTAAGCTTTTCTTAAGGTGCTTACCACTTTTACCTTGAAATAAGAGTTACTGGCATGGAAGACGTATCTCCCAAATAGACAGTAGAGACAGACAGTCTATACATCTAAGCATCCTCCAAAGCAGATTACAGTAGTGCCAATGAAAAGGCCTTCCATAAACATCTGTTGATGGAATCTATTCCTTTTCATTTTTTTCTCAGTTAGTCATACCCTCCTAAGGTTCGTACAAAAAAACAAAACAAAACAAAGCAAAACAACTTCAGGAAATTCCCTGGCTCCTTCATTTCCTTTTCTTCTGCATCTAGTTAGTTGCCAGGTTTTATGGATTCTATCTCTTCTTGATTTGCACTGCCTTACTTCAGGCCCTCAGAGATAATAGCTGAAAGGCCAGGAAAACATAAAATGCATTCAGAAAATTGTCTTCCCTGAGTCTCAATTTCCTTATCTTTAAGCTGTTTTACATACTCACAATGCTGTATGAGGATCGGATGAAAAAGTATATATATATGAAAGTATTTGGAAATTTAAGGCATTATAAAATATAAGATGAGGCCATAAATCACGCATTTATAAGAGTGTTGTCTTGGATATGGCTTTTAATATCTGGGTTGTATTTTTCTAATCTATAAAATGAGTTGTTCTGTGGTAGGTAATCTTAGAGATTGTAGTTTTAGCTCTGCTATTTGAAAATTCATCAGTATTCAAAGGACATTTAAAAAATTTTTTTTCAAATAAAAAGGGTGGCCTGTGAAACAGGTGACTAATTCAGTTGGCAACTCAAACATATTTAGCATGTAGAAGTGTTTTATGCATAGTTCCCCATTTTGTCACACAGAACATTGAAAGGACATGTACTCAAGGGTTAAGACTTAATACAATGTACTGTTTTATCAGGGACTCTCTAAAATAAAATTGGCTTTTTTTTTTTTTTTTTTTTGAGGCAGAGTCTCACTCTGTTGCCCAGACTGGAGTGCAGTGGCCTGATCTCAGCTCACTGCAAGCTCCGCCTCCCGGGTTTACGCCATTCTCCTGCCTCAGCCTCCCGAGTAGCTGGGACTACAGGCGCCCGCCACCTCGCCCGGCTAGTTTTTGTATTTTTAGTAGAGACAGGGTTTCACTGTGTTAGCCAGGATGGTCTCGATCTCCTGACCTCGTGATCCGCCCGTCTCGGCCTCCCAAAGTGCTGGGATTACAGGCTTGAGCCACCACGCCCGGCCTTTTTTTTTTTTAAACTAAGAATGCTGACAATGAGGACTACAATGACTACCTGCCTTGATTTGGGCGAAGCAACCAGTACTGATTACACGCCATTGCTTCTGTGTAATCAGTGCAAATGTAAAGAAAGTGAAAAAGGCAAATGATATCTTAGCATTATTATGAAAACAGTTTTGACCTCATAGCTTTCTGAAAGTCTTGACCATCCTCGAGGGTCCCCAGATATATTCTAAAAACCAATTACTTACAACAATATATGGCAAGTGGTAAAAAGTCAGCAAATATTAGCCATATTAAGAAGAATAAAACACTATTGTTGTTGTTGTCATTTTTCCCACCACTGCTAGTACCATCACTAGGCATACCATAAACAAATGAATGCCCATTACTAAGAAATTTAAAGTCCATGGCTCTTTGATAGCTTTCAGCAATGTTGATCTTTGAAATTAGAAATCCCCATTTATATTAAAATGATTTTTATTAATGTTCTTACATATAACATGCTAGTTGTTGACTATTTACTCCTAGACAAATAGAAATGAAATCAGAGTGGGGGAAAGAAAAGAGAAGATAAAGATTTGAGAGCTAGGCACATGGGGGTTGGGGGAGAGAGGCAGGAGAAAAGTAGAGGCAGAAGAGGACAGAGGACAACAGGACAGAGGAGAGGGGTGGGGGGGAAGAGAGGGGGAGAGACAGATAGAATGAGACACAGAGAAGAGAAAGGTGAGGGAGGTAAAGATAGAAGAGGCAGAGAAAGAAACATAATAAAATGAGCATTGAAGGTAAGGAAAACATGGCCTGGAAGCACAAGGCCAGGGGTGATAATTAACTGTGCTTACGTCAACAGAATTTGCTGCTTTCACACACAGCCTACAGACAACTGAGCCCTCAAGTGATTGGAAATTTCAGAAAACCAGTCCTTTGGTAAGTTCAGATGTGCTATGGTTTGAAGCAAGTCTCTCCTAAATTCAAGTGTTGCCAATGTGACAGGATTAAGGGTAGGGTCTTTAATAGGTGATTAGGCCATGAGGGTTCCTCCCTCATGAATGTCATTAAGGCCCTCATAAAAGAGGCTTCATGCAGCAGTGTCCTCCTCTTGCCCTTCCACTTGCTGTCACAGGAGGACACAGCAAGAAGGCCCTTACTAGACACTAAATACTGGCACCTTGATCGGAGACTTCCTAGCCTCCAAAACTGAGAAAATACATTTCTGTTCTTTATAAACTACCCTGTTCTGTTCTTTATAAATCACTCAGCCTCAGGTATTCCTTTAAAGCAAGATAAATGGACTAAGACTGAAGAAATTTCAGGTATTTTGTTATAGCATCACAAAATTGACTAAGACAAGATGTTACAGAAAGATGCTAAAGATGTACACTCAAAAAGGTTAAAGATATAAAAACACACATGAGGCCGGGCGCGGTGGCTCAAGCCTGTAATCCCAGCACTTTGGGAGGCCGAGACGGGCAGATCACGAGGTCAGGAGATCGAGACCATCCTGGCTAACACAGTGAAACCCCGTCTCTACTAAAAAATACAAAAAAAAAAAAAAAAAAAAACCGGGCGAGGTAGCGGGCGCCTGTAGTCCCAGCTAATGTAGTCCCAGCTACTCGGGAGGCTGAGGCAGGAGAATGGCGTAAACCCGGCAGGTGGAGCTTGCAGTGAGCTGAGATCCGGCCACTGCACTCCAGCCTGGGGTGACAGAGCGAGACTCCGTCTCAAAATAAACAAACAAAAACAACAACAACAACAAAAAACACACATGAATGCACATACACACACACACCTAGGACATTTTTTTGAAAAACTTTATCAACAATTAAAGTGTAGAGATGAGGGTGAGAAGGTGTATTAGTCAGGGTTCTCTAGATGGACAGAACTAATAGGATATATATATATATATTTACTGGGTTAGTCTGTTTTCATAATGGCTGCTGATGAAGACATACCTGAGACTGGGAAGAAGAAGAGATTTAATGGACTTACAGTTCCACGTGGCTGGGGAGGCCTTACAATCATGGCAGAAGGCAAGGAGGAGCAAGTCATGTCTTATACGGATGGTGGCAAGCAAAGAAAGAGGTTGTGCAGGGAAACTCCCATTTTTAAAACTACCAGATCTCGTGAGACTCATTCACTATCATGAGAACAGCGCAGGAAAGACCTGCTCCCATAATTCAATCACCTCCCACCAGGTTTCTCCCATGACACATGGGAATTGTGGGAGTTATAATTTAAGATGATTTGGGTGGGGAGAGAGCCAAAGCATATCAGAAGGTGTGAATAGAATAGAATATGATCAGTTTTATAAAAAGATATATGCGTGTGTGTATATATATATTATCCCAATACTTGTCCTCATACACGAATGATACCTTGTCTCATAATAATGGTGAAAACCACATCAAAAACAACATTAATTCCAAGTGGTGGATTTTTAAGCCTCATCTCTGTATTTCTTTAAAATAGCTAATTTCAGCCAATCCTTCATGAAGAAACCTTCTTAATGAACTATCAGCACCCTGTGGTTCATTGGCCCTTTCTACTATTTATTTGTTCTAACATGAATTTTGCTCTGTAAATTGTTCTTACATTTATACAAGTGTATTACCACCAAATAAATTGTAAAGTCCATAATTTGTCAGAGAAAGAATTAAAGATACAAGACAATGGTGATATGTCTCTAGGAACACACAGTATTAAATGTTCCAAGGTAAAGATGACCTGTCTCAGCTTTTCACGTCTCTCCATACACATGCATGTGTATGTTCTGTTTCTCTCACACATACGATTTTTTAAATAAAAAAATTAATATTTTTAAAAAATTGTGTTGTAAGATAAAGAAACTATAGTTCTTACTTGTAAAATAGCAAACTTTATTATAAACTTTTCTTTTCTTTCACTTGCATTTGTTGGCTAGTGATGTTACCAACAGGTCAGAAACTGTGTTTTAAGGTTAACAACGTGAGAAAATTTCTGGCCACATTCAGGATGTAGAGTAGAATGATGGACTTGGAAGACCCATGCCACTATGTATAGTGAAGCTAAGCAGGCTCTAGGCTTTCTATTCTTCTCTGTAAAATGAAAATGAGGTCTGTCTACCTACAGTCTTGGAAAGATCAAGAACACTGAAAAACTTAAACACTATACAAATGAATTTCTATCAACATATGATAGAATGCTAACCATGAAAAGAAGACTAAATTCAAATTTACCTATTAGTTAACCAGTAAGGAAAATCTTGGAAGTATATTGTTATTATAAATGTGCCTAAATTTCAGATAAAGGTTGAAAAAACATGAAAGTATTCTGATAATGAAAACTAGAGAACAGTTAATGTTCCAAAGCAGCAAACATATAACTCTAGATCATTATAGTAGTTTAAAACATCTTAGGATTTCTTATTTCTCCATGACTCTGAGCACAGATCCACTGAAAGTGCTTCTAGGGCCTTAAAAGAGCATTTGTATTGGATGGACTATTTCTATTAGCTGGACTGTGTAAATGTCAATAATGGGTGTGATCAAGACAAAAGAACAAAATGTTCCCTCAAGATTATTCTCTGCTAGTTGGCCACAACCTATTCCGAATCTCCACTTTTTTGTGAAACTGGTGAGACTGAGAGACAGGTAATCTTTTATAATGGGATTAAGCCATTGGTCTATAGCAGTGATTCTTCAACTTCAGCACATATCAGAATGATTAGGAGGGCTTATTAAAACTGGGATTACTGGGCCCCACCCCTAGACTGTTTAATTCTGGGTGGGATCTGACAATTGGTATTTGTAACCAGTTCCTACATACTGCTGATGCTGCTGGTCAGGGATCACACTTCGAGAAACTGTTGTTCTACTGCAGGGGCTGGCAAACATTCTGTATAGGCCCAGATGGCAAATATCTAAGACTCTGAGGGCCATATTACATTCTCTGTTGCTGATTTCTTTCTTTCTCTCTTTCTTTTCTTTCTTTCTTTCTCTGTCTCTGTCTCTCTCTCTCTCTCTCTCTCTCTCTCTCGTGTGTGTGTGTGTGTCTGTGTGTAACAACCTTTGAAAGGCTTGGCTCAAGGGTCATACAAAAACAGGACTTTGTTGATCTCTGGTCTATTGCAAAAAGGGGAGGTGCTTTCTGTTTCAGTTCTTATCCTTCAAGAGCTGGATTCCTTAGTACACTTGAACAAGCAAAGCTAAACTTTCAAAACTGTTCCCCAGGTCCTCATTAGTCACCAGTCAGTTATCCAGGTTAATTAGATATAATGGACCTTGGTCTATTCCTGTATATTACAGACTCTGTCTCAAGGTCTTGGCAAAAGCACACTATCTATAATCATTCACTTGGCTCATTTTGGTCAAATGGGAGAATGTAAGGCCAATTTCATCAAAACTAATAGAATAATAGTAAGAGTCAGTCATTTTGAGAGGAGCTCCTCAAATAGGGGATGGCCTGAGAGGAGAGGGACTGATGCTGTCTCCTCTACTAAGCTCCACGAGGTCAGGGACTTTGAAAAGTCACACCCTGTTCCCTCCAACTCTGCCCAACACACAGTAAGTACATGCTAAATCTTTGTTACTGAGCGATTAGCCATGTACAGGTCTATCCCCTAGTAGATCTTGAGTTCACTGAGGACCCAGAACTTCACTAACAAACTGTTTTTCTTCCTTCTCTTTTGAAAAGTTAAAAAATTATAGAACAGAAAATGGTGTTGACAAATACTTATGTAGCTGTAGCCCAAAATTAACAAATATTAAGTTATTGGCTTCAGTTTTTTTTTAATAAAAGGACTAGAATGTCATAGATAAAGCTGAAGTTACCCTTCATCTTCCCATAAAAGCCTTACATTTCTTTGCTAGATTAGGCAGTTTAGAAGTTTTTGTGTTGTTATCATAAGCCTATGATAAGATTGGCAAACTTTATACCTCATATTTTCCTGCCATGTTCATAACTAAGTTATCCTATATAATGTAGAATTATTGAAATAATAGCAGAAATCATTGTCTTTTTCTTGACTTTATGGGAATTATTCTAAAGTTCCCCAATTAAACATGACATTTGCTGTAGGTTTTTAGAAGATACTTAACTTTAAGTACTCTGGAATTTCCATTGTGATGTCCTCTTTAACCCACGGGCTATTTAGCAGAAGAATTACACACATTGCTGAGAAGTTGGTAATCCATGGATTATTTAGAGGTGTGTTATTCTAGTTTTCTATCATATGACATGTGTTTAAATACCTGCTATTGTGACTTCTGATGTAGTTGCTTAATCATGTATGAGCATGGTCTGTATGATGTAGCTTCTGTGGAATTTTCTGAGACCCCCTTTATGACTTAGTATGTGGTGAATGTTTGCAAAGACTCTGAAAGTACAAATATATATTCAAAAAGTATATATTCTCTACTAGTTGGGCAGGAGAGTCTATATACTCAAATACATACACATATATATCTATAATCAAATTTACTCATTGTAGTGTTAAAATCTTCTAAATCTTAAATATTTCTTGCCTGCTAGTTCTATTTCTGAAAGAGGGTTGTTAAAATCATTCAACAAGTTTGTAGATTTCTTGAGTTCCCTTATGATTCTGGGTGCTTTTGCTTTGAGTATTTTAAGGTTATATGGTTAGGTAGTTTTTTATGTTGTTAGTTCCTAGGTGTTATACACTTTTATGGTTCCTTTTATCACGAATGGTATCCCTTTTTATATGTATTAATGTCTTTCACCCTAACTAACATTTTACCTAATGAAAGTACTGCCGAAACAAGATTACTTTTGGTTAATATTTGTTTTGTATACCTTTTTCCATCTATTTTCAACCTTTCTACATTAATTTATTTTAGGTTAGTCTCTTTTAGACTGCATGCAATGAAGATCTTTAAAAATCCTTCCTCTGTGTTTTCTAGTAACCATGCTGCTTTTTTTCTCCTTTTCTGTTTCTTGCGGGAGAGGACTTTTTCTCTATTCCCCTTTTCACTCCTCCACTGGTGTGGAAGTCAAACACTTTATTTCTGTCTTTCAAGGGTTACCCTTATTTTAAGTATTCACATTGAAATCAACAAAATCTGAAGTTAATACCTCTATTGTCATTCTGAAAGTTCCTTGTAATACTTTACCTCCATTTCTTCTACTCTTATGATTATTTCTGTTATTTTTTCTTACTATCCACAGTTAGATTTTTTATTTACTAATTTGCCTACCCATTTCTTTGCTTTTCATTACTTCTTGCATCCCTCTGCTTCCTTTGGTGTACTATTTACTTACTAGTGAAGTAGACGAGTAGTTGTTCCCCCCCCCACCCCCCAGTAATGGTCAATCTTAGAATGCCTAAAAAGTTTTACCTTCACTTTTGAAAACATGTTCTAAGTGAGCAGTTATTTCCCTCAGCGCTTTCAGAAAATTATTTCACTGTTTCTTGGCAATACTGTTACTGATGAGAAATCAAGTATCAGTCTGATTTTTGTTTCTTTGTGGATAATGTGTCATTTCTCTTTGGGTTGTTAGATTTTCTCTGTCCTTGGTGTTTTTTGGTTTCACTAAAATAAGCCTTGAGATTAATTTCTTTTCCTCTATGATGCTCAGATTTTCTTATGGTTCTTTAATCTGAGGATTTGATATCTTTTATAAATTCTGGGTTACTGTCAATTATTATTTCTTCTAATAGCACTCTTTTTTTCCTTCTGGAAGGTTGATTAAATGTATATAGGGTTTCTCATGCCTTTTATTTTTCCTTACACATTTTTACCTGTTTTTTTCCTCCAATGATCTGGGTATAGAGTTAAGTACTTGTGGAAAAACTTTAAAATTGTCTATGAATGTCCTATGTCAGTTGTGAATATATAGCAGTATAATGGGTAAAGAAAAGCTTCTGCAAATCGTGGCCCAACTAGTAAGTACTCTAATATCAAAGAAAATTCTACATATATATGTCAAATCTTTATAGTCACTACAAATTCAGCTTAAACCAGTTTCCATTGAAATGTAGCAAACTTTTGTCCTCCTATTCCTTGCAAAATGGCTGCAGGAAGAAAAAATCCTTTAGGAATTTCTGTGAGCACTACTCAATCTCCTAGAGATCTTATCAAACCAAAATTCTTGTTAGAGGGTAAATTTTCAGTAATGGAAAACATTCATATGATAGAGTACTACTATCAAGAGCACACAGTAGATTTGCTAAACAGACCACTCCTCTCATGCAAGCTTTCCAAATGACAATGACTAAAAACAAACTGATACCTTAGAAATGACAGTATTCTAGTTACAGACTCTATTTTTTTTTTTTTTTGAGATGGAGTCTCACTCTGTTGCCCAGGCTGGAGTGCAGTGGCCCGATCTCGGCTCACTGCAACCTCCACCTCCCGGGTTCAAGCAATTCTCTGCCTCAGCCTCCCGGGTAGCTGGGATTACAGGCACCTGCCACCACGCCCGGCTATTTTTTGTATTTTTAGTAAAGATAGGGTTTCACCATCTTGGCCAGGCTGGTCTTGAACTCCTGACCTGGTGATCCACCCGCCTTGGCCTCCCAAAGTGCTGGGATTCCAGGAGTGAACCACTGTGCCCGGCCCCTAGTAACAGACTCTTTAGAGTCGCACATTTCCCTAACCATTCAGAATGAGGATATATGAAGAACAGGTATAAACAACTTAAAGAGATGAGTGAAAAAAGAAGAAAAAAAAGAGTATTCGCTAGGCACTGCAAAAAGTCATTACTGAAAAGAACATTAAAAAATAAATAGGTTTACCAATTCTCTATCCCAACACAAATTATCACTCAAGTCTCCAATGTGAAGTTACAATCTGATATTCTCTAAAGCAGTCTTGATATTTTTAGATATGTAATAACGACAAAAATTGATAACTCTCTTTTAAAAATTAAGTTTTTAATTGACAAAAATTATATTTATGGTATACAACATGATATTTATATATTGTGGAATAGCTAAATCAAGCTAACTGACATGTATTACTTCACATACTTAGCTTTGTACTGAGAACACTTAAAATCTACACTCTTAGCAATTTTCAAGTATACAATACATTGTATTAACTATAGTCTCCATGTTGTACAATGTATCTCTGGAACTTATTCCTCCTGTCTGACTGAAATTTTGTTTCCTTTGACTTGTATCTCTTGAATCTCCTGCCTCAACCCTCACCCCTCCAGCCCCTGGTAACAGCCATTCTATTCACTACTGGCATGAGTTCAACGTTAAAAATCTAAAAGATTCGCATTTATGTGAGATCATGTGGTATTTGTCTCTCTGGGACTGGCTTATTTCACTTATTTCACTTAACATGTGCTCCAAGTTCACCCAAACTGTTACAAATGATAGGCTTGCCTTCTTTTTAAAAGACTGAATAGTATTCCACTGTATGTATGTGTGTGTGTGTGTGTGTGTGTATATATATATATATGTATATATATATGTGTATATATATATGTATATATATATGTGTATATATATATGTATATATATGTATATATATACACCACATTTTCTTTTTCTTCCTTTTTTTTATCATACTTTAAGTTCTAGGGTACATGTGCACAAAGTGCAGGTTTGTTACATATGTATACATGTGCCATGTTGGTGTGCTGCACCCATTAACTCGTCATTTACATTAGGTATATCTCCTAATGCTATCCCTCCCCGCTCCCCCCACCCCATGCCAGGCCCCGGTGTGTGATGTTCCCCACCCTGTGTCCAAGTGTTCTCATTGTTCAATTCCCACCTATGAGTGAGAACATGCGGTGTTTGGTTTTCTGTCCTTGCGACAGTTTGCTCAGAATGATGGTTTCCAGCTTCATCCATGTCCCTAAAAAGGACATGAACTCATCCTTTTTTATGGCTGCATATATACCACATTGTCTTTATCCATTCATCTCATAACCTCTTAAAATCTTTTCTTCTTATTCTGATGATGACAACTTTAAAAAGGTTGATCTTGAGAAGGTTAATGATGGAGCAGAATTTAAGCAAATCCAAGTGTGTCTGTTTATTTATCTTTTAAAGGCTTCCTCACTTGGAAATAATAATAACTCATTAGTTATGAGCACTAATCTGTGATCACCTGCCAGATGCTAGCCTAAAAGAGCCAGGTATTGCAGATGCAAAGATGAGTGGAGCCTGAGCTGCTCCCTTGAGTGGTTCATAGTCTAGACACACAGGCAAACTCTCCAGTAGTATAGTTATATTTTAAATGTCATTTTCCTTTCAAGAAAGAGTAATCAATAAGGACAATCCCTGTTATATGTTCCCTTTACCCTACAGGAGTTTTTCCCACTTACTGCTTATCTTCCTGTCCTTGAAATTCTCCTTTTTGTTATCCACAATAATAAAGTTTCCTGGTTCTCCTACTTCTCTAACCACGTTGTCTCCTTCAGCCTAATAAAATGAAGGCATTCCTCAAAGCTAATTGCTTACTTAAAAAAAAACCACACACACAAGGACAAAATAAAGGTATTTTCAAGATCAAGAAAGTTTACTACCAACAGATCCCACCAGGAGAAATCTAAAGGTTATACTTTAGTTGAAACAATAATGACCCAGGATACAAGATCTGAAACTCAGGAAGAAAATAGTAGTAAATACATGGTAAGTAAACAAACACTGATATATAAAACAACAATAATAAATTGGGGGAGTGGTGAATTTGGGGAATCAGGTTGTGCTAAACAATGAACATATCTTACAGGGAATAGAAAAGAGGGAACACTCACTCTGAAGCTTAGATAATCCTGATGTCAATATTGCACAAGAAAAACACTAGAAAGGAAAATTATAGGCCAATTCAAGAATACAAATGTAAAATTCTTAAACTAGTAGTAAACCGAATTTAGCAATTTATTTTAAAAACATTATCAATGTAATCTATTATATTAACACAGTAAAGGAGAAATACCAAATGAAAATGTCATCAAATACAATAAATGTGTGCAACAGATGAAGAAACTGCATTTAGTAAAACCCAATAATCAATCATGATCGGAACTAAACAAAACAAACAAAAAACCCAAACTAGCAAACCAAAAGTGGAAGAAAATGTCTTCACTTTGATAAAGGGTATATACAAAGATCATACTTAACGGTGACATGTTCAGAGCTATCTTTCTATCATCAGGAATAAGGTAAGTAGGCTATTATCACTGGTTCTATTCAACAGTGTTCTAAAAGTTGCAGTCAATATAGTAAAGGAAAAGCATTGAAAGATTTAAGAATTGGAAAGTTAGAAAGAAAACAATCAATATTTCAAGGTGGTTATTTGTATATAAAAAATCCCAGGTAAATTATCAGAATTTATAAGAGTAAATTCAGTATTAAAGGAAAAAAGTCATCTATATTTCCCATAAACCAGCAACCATCATTTAGAAAATATATATTAAGACATACCATTTAAATAACAACAACAAAAATAAAACACATACAGTATTTGGGAAGAAATACAACAAAAGATTGTGTGAACCACTATAAGGAAAATTATAAATCTTTCAATAAGGAAGACTTTAGCAGATACAAATATATACCAGATTCTTGGATAAAAAGACTCAACCATGATAATGTCAACTTCCATGAAATTACATTCTGATTTAACATAATACCACTGAAATCCCAGCAAAAGTGGTTTTTGTTTTGTTTTGCAGAAACATGATAAGCTGATTCTAAAGTTTACATGGAAGAAATAAGGACCAAGAAGAGTCGGAAGGAGTAATTTTCACAGAAGCAGAAACCAAAGGTCCCATCATACAGGTATGAAAAAACAAAAAAAACCCGCTCAATCTCACTGGTATTCAAAGACATTAAAACCACAATGAGATCTCCCAACACACCCATCAGATGGGCAATTATTAGTTTTTTTTTAACTTGCAGTGCCTATTTTTAGGGTGTAGAAAAGTAAGGATGCCCACATGCTGCTGGTTAAAATGAAAACTGGTACAATCACTTTGGGAAACAGTTCAGCATTACCTATTAAAGTTGAACAAGAAACAATGTGCTTATTCTACCACCTACCCATTTTACTGTTGGGAACAAACCCTAGAGCAGCAGTTCTCAAACGTTTTGATCTCAGGACACCTTTTACACTCTTACAAATAATTGCAGACCCTCCAAAAGCTTCTTTGTTGATATGGGTTACATTTATTGGTAGTTACTGTATTAGGTATGAAAATTGAGAAAAAGAATTAGACATGAGAACATAAAGTACACAGTCTATCAGCCATCAGAACAACGGCATCATCACATGCCACCCAGCCTCTGGAAAATGCCACCATATGCTTGTGAGAGGATGAAGGTGAAAAAGGAAAATGGTAGTTTAGTATTATGAAAATAATTTTGACCTCTCAAACTCCTTGCAACGGCCTCAAGGAACCCCAGTTCTTGAATCAACTTTGAGAACCACTGCCCAAGAGAAATTCTTGCATGTGTGCACCAGACATGTATAAGGATGTTCATAGCTATACTGTACATGATACAAAAACCTAGAAACAACCGCAGACCCATTAATTGGTATATTCTTTCTATGAACTACTACACAGCCATAAAAAGTAATAAATTAGTCATATCTGACAATATAACTGAATTTTGAGCAACAGAAGTAAATCATAAAAAAAAATTCAGCTTTAATAAAAAGTTCAAAAAGAGGCAAAACCTAATGAAGTATTGGTGAGGAATATGTCATAGGCTGTAAAACTAATCAGAAGTAAGAGAATGAGTAACATCAAATGCAGAAAAAGTAAATGTTCCCTGAATAGCAGGCACGGGGATACACAGGAGGCCTCTAAAGTACTGGGAGGCTCTAGTTCTTTGGCTGAGTAGTGGGCACATGGGTATTTATTTTATTCACGTTTTGTACGTAAACAGAATTCCCAAACTCAAAATTAAAAAATAGTAAACCAAAACAAAACAAAAATGAAGACTAGAAAGTCACTTTTAAATGGCAAAAACCGCAATTACTTTTGCACCAACCTATTAACTTAATACCTATAGAAGAAACCACAAAGGAATGGGTAATTTTGAATATATTCAAAAACTGAAAAAAAAGTAAAAGTGACATAAACAAGAAAAGCCCAGACCAATATTAAAACTCATACTAATAAAAAAATGTTTAAACTACAAATGGATATAAATGCATGAAAATAATTTACCCTTATTAGCAATCAAAAGCAAACTAAAACAACCATCAGTTAAGAAATAACAACACTAAATATGAGTAAGGGTGTGGTAAGACTAACATTCTCCTACAAGCTGGCAGGAATGAATATTGGTGCAACTTCCATGTAGGAAGTTTAGCACATATGACCAAAGGCCTGAAAAATATAAACACTCTTAAAACCAATAATTCAATTTCTGAACATGAATCTTAAGGAAATAATCTGAACTACTGCACACACACAAAAAACTGTATTAAATGAAACTGGAAAGAATTTAAATGTCCATAAAGGGACTATCTAAGACAAAAGATAAAAAAACTATTATTTATAGAACCAAATATTGAATGGCTATATACAATGTTGTTTAATTCATTAATATGGAGAAATAAAATCATGTCAATAAAAATGTATTTTATGACACACAAAATTATATATAGAATAGTTTTTTTTTTTTTTTTTTTGAGATGGAATCTTGCTCTGTTGCCCAGGCTGGAGTGCAGTGGTGCGATCTCTGCTCACTGCAAGCTCCACCTCCTGGGTTCATGCCATTCTCCTGCCTCAGCCTCCCGAGTAGCTGGGACTACAGGCGCCCGCCACCACGCCTGGCTAATTTGTTTTTTTGTATTTTTAGTAGAGACGGGGTTTCACTGTGTTAGCCAGGATGGTGTCGATCTCCTGACCTCGTAATCCACCTGCCTCAGCCTCCCAAAGTGCTGGGATTACAGGCGTGGGCCACCGCGCCTAGCCCAGAATAGTCTTCTAACTTTGTTTTCTTAAATGTATAGAAAAAAGACTGTAGGCTGGGTGCAATGGCTCACGCCTGTAATCCCAACACTTTGCGAGGCTGAGGCAGGCGAATCACCTGAGGTCAGGAGTTTGAGACCAGCCTGACCAACATGGAGAAACGCCGTCTCTACTAAAAATACAAAATTAGCTGGGCATGGTGGAGCATGCCTGTAATCCCAGCTACTCAGGAGGCTGAGGCAGGACAATCGTTTGAACCTGGGAGGTGGAGGCTGTGGTGAGCCGACATTGTGCCATTGCACTCCAGCCTGGGCAACGAGTGAAATTCCATCTCAAAAAAAAAAGAAAAAAGACCATAAACAATGTATCCACTGTTATCACACCTATCTCTGAATGGTGACTTTATGGTGGTTTCTTCAGATATTTTTGGTATGACCTAAATTAATTTAAATAAATTCATATACTTGTAAAGCCAGACAACAAACCTAATTACAAAACCCATAAACCTCTCAATGGCTCTCCATATTAACTAAAGTACAAACACATCACTTTGGTGCCCAAGGCTCTCTACACTATATTTCCACTGTATTTGGCCATGTGTGCTTACCCTCCTTAAGGTTATCAAAGTAGACTTCCTACTGCTTCCGAACATGTCCCATACCTTTTTTTTTTTTTTTTTTGAGACGGAGTCTCGCTCTGTTGCCCAGGCTGGAGTGCAGTGGCCGGATCTCAGCTCACTGCAGGCTCCGCCTCCCGGGTTCACACCATTCTCCTGCCTCAGCCTCCCTAGTAGCTGGGACTACAGGCGCCGCCACCTCGCCCGGGTAGTTTTTTGTATTTTTTTTTAGTAGAGACGGGGTTTCACCGTGTTAGCCAGGATGGTCTCGATCTCTTGACCTCGTGATCCGCCCGTCTCGGCCTCCCAAAGTGCTGGGATTACAGGCTTGAGCCACCGCGCCCGGCCGCCCCATACCTTTTGACCTCAGTGCCTCAGTTCAGACTATTCAATCTGCCTGGATCACCTTCTCTACCTGGCTGAGTTCTACCATCTTCCGAAGTTCATGAGAAACACCACCTTTTTAACGAATGTTTTTCAACTCTGTGCTAAACTAGTCACCCCATCCAGATGTTATTTCTCTCTTTGATTTCTACAGAAAATATTTCAGCACCATTACTCTTAATATAATTTGCCTTAATTTTAATAGCTATCTTTGTTTTAATGCCTCTAGCAGGTTGTAGTAGTTTGAGAAGCAGCTCTATCCTTCCTCTGCTCTTTCTCTAATACTGATACACTGCTTCCCAGAATTAGGCATATAATGAGTACTTAAGGAACTTAATAAATTATTGTCACAAGAGATTAGTCTCTTTTCTTGGGCATGAGAAAGAGGAAGAAAGAATGGGAAACGTTTCTCATTTGAGACTCAGCATGGAATTTCTCAGAAACAATAAGGAAACAAGTACCATAATTACGGGCTAATATTTTATTCTTTTTGCCAGCTAAAAATCTATACATAATGATAACTTCGTTTCTATGGACACAGAACTGCTTGGCATTCCTAAGAACCTACCTCCAAAAGCATTTCTGGAATACAGTTTGTGCTTGAAGTGACACACTTGTAGAAAATAAGTATTTTCCTTTCATCAACTTTGCTTAAGTCTGCCTTAAGCCTCTTCTGAAACCAAATACTGTTAATGACAATAGAAAGGGTGAAAGAAAAAGAAGGAAAGTGGATGTTCTAAACACCTGAGTTAATTTCTAAAAGCAAATTCTAAGGGGGAAAACACAGGCAAACAAAAAAAAACAACCAAAAAAACACCGCTTTTATTATCACTTTCCAATTCTACCTTTATCTGTTGCCATATTCCAGGAAACAACTGAAACCTTAAGGTAAGAAGGTCTTCAAAGGCTTCTATTTTCTTTTTCCATGCAAATCTTTAAAATCGGACTAATCTTTTTATGTACATATTTAAGTATTGCTATATTCATTCAGTAAGTATATATTGAGAACTGTCCTGGGCATACAGAGGTGAGTAAGACACACAAGGCCTCTGCTCTAAATGTCTATAGGCTGCTAGAGAACCCATGTACATTCTACTGGAGAAAATGAAAAACATACAAACCAATGAACAAGATAATTACAGATTACGATAAGGGCTGTAAAGCAGAGAAAATAAACAAGACACGGAGACATTCAATAATCAGTGAAGGCCTCTCAGATACATTTAAACACTGAAGAGAAAAAAGGACCAAGCCATGCACAATACCTGGGTAAAATCTTCCCAAGCAAAGACAAGTGGAAAGGTCCGAGAGGGAAACAGCCCCATTCTGTTTAAGGAACACAAACAAGGCAGTGTGGCTAGCTGTGGTTTTTCAAACTGGGGGTCACATTTTAAATTGCGATGTTAAGTTTGTGGGTAATTGCATTTTTTAAAAGGAAGTCAAATAGAAAAAAATACATCAGAGAGTCACATGTTTTCAGAAGTATTCTTTAATGAACTTTTGCTTCAGTTATGTGAGTATGCCCATGTTTGTACTGGGTTGCAACATATAACATGTATCTTACTTTGAACCGTGGTCAAATCTGCACTAAGCAAGCAGAGTAGTAACAGATGACAATAGGGGGTGGAGGGCTGGCAAGAGCCAGATCACACATGGCCTTGAATTATAGGCCATCATAAAGAATTGAGATTTTATTCTAAACACAGTTGGAAAGGCAATGAAGGGTTTCAAGCTGGAGAGTGACATGATCTAATCTGACATCAGGGTATTGCCAAAAGATTACTGTAGTGAAAATCAGAAGACATGAACACTAGTCCTGGCCTAGCCAATAACATCAGGGATTTTGAGCAAATCTCTTAATCTCTCTAGACCTTTCTTCATTTTAAAAACGAGAAGGTTGCCCCAAGATGACCTTTAAGATTTTGTTTATTGCCTAATTTCTGCCTGTATTCTGCTTCCTCCCTTTGGCATAAATAAATGACTATTGGGGTGTTACTAGCTCATTAGGTCTCATTCTGAGTTACTTCTTAAAATATTATAAACCATGTATTAACTGCCATAATAGTTACATTTCTGTAGAAAGCAATTGAAGAATGATCTCTATTGGAACCAGCTATATTATTAGAAGTGGGAACTCTGGGTGAAAAGTGAATCAAGTGCTTTTGCAACTCTCCGGAACAAAGTTTGGGGTGTGAAGAAAATTGGCAAGGAGGTATGAAAAGATTTACTGACAAGCATTTGAAACCGATTTCCAGATTTGTTCTGTCATCAACTGATGTACAATCTAGGATGGTTTAAAGTTGCTAAATACTAGCCAAGATGTAGAAGCTTCACTCCTTTCACAGTAACCAAAATGACAACTGAGGCAAAATATTCACGGAGAGTCTACTATACGTTAAGACATGCTAGATGGTTTGATACATGTTTTTTTTTTTTTTAAATTTAATCCTACTATATTATTTGCACTTCATAGATATGAAAACAGGGGCTCTGAATAGACAAGCTATTTAGTGGCAGGGTCAGGATTATAATCAATCTTCAGGTAGGTAACGTATAAATCCTTATTTAATTCCATACTTACAATAAGTTATTCCATATGTTTTACAAAATTACTGTACAGGTATTAAATATTCAGTTAAGTACCTGACAACTCAAGTATCTGTGACATCTGGACACAGAATGTTCGACCAATAAATCAATTCTGGACTCATAGGTACTTTGCAAGATACAGTTTGGGATAAGAACTTGTTCCAGCACTGCACGGCCTATTCTGTGGGTAGCATGCTGGGTTGTATGAAAGCGAGATCAAGCAAAATATCCAAGGAATTTGTATACCCAATTAAGTACACATCAATAGTACTGTGGCAGTTTCCAGGTACATTTTCTCTAGTGTTGTTGGTGAAAGGCCAGCAGGGGAACCGTGGACTGGACAATGTCACCCGTCTTGTGGGCCTAACAAGTATCCTGCGAGTTCCATAAACACGAGGACATGCTAAAAACTTAACCGATTTCCAACTTACATTAACCCTTTAAAGGGAGCATGGGACACACCACTTGACCATTTGAAGCAGTGCACACGGCTTGTCATGGAGAGGAAAACCTTTGAGACGTGCCCAGCATCATTCTTGTGAGGGTCGAAAGGGTCCCTAACACCTCCCACAAATACACTCACAAACACTCCAGCAAAGTTGGGGATGCTCACTGCACACCTTCCTTAACACCCGGAACAGAGTACCCACCTGTCACATACTCAGCTTCGAACCTCCGCCGGGTCTCAGAGATGAGCTTGGCTTTATTCTGGGCGTGATTCTGGATGGGAGACATGACCGGACCTTAGATACTACTTCCATCAACCCGTTTACCCTCAACCCAGCCCACCTGCACACGAGCGCTCGGTCCCCGGGCCTTAGAGGCGGCTTCCGGGTCCGGGGGGCCAGCGGCGGTGCAATAGGCTCCTCACCTCGGCCATGATCACGGTCGTGGAAGTGATTGCAGTTGTCGCCGTCGCCCGTTCTATCTTCGCCAACCGAGTATCTCATCACCCGCGAGTCCCGCCCAGAGGTAGACAGAGAAGGGTGGGAGGGGGAGGCGGTCGCGTGACACCGGAAGGCGGACAGAAGTGCCGCCGCACCGCCCAATCCAATGCGGACGCCTGGGTCTGGAGGCGGGACTAGGCCCTCAGCCTAGGTCCCATTCGATTCTCGTCCGGCCTCGCCCCGCGACATCCCCCGCACTGCGGTCCCGCCCCCGCCAGCCGGGAGATCGCCGGCGCTTCCCCTGCGGAGCTCCGCCCTAGAGAGCTTGCCGGCTATTTGCTTTCACAACACTCCCCAGAGCCCCGCCTCCTTAGCCTCCCTTGGCAACCGTCTCCTGGCTGGCTTCTAGGCTCCGCCTCCTCTGCGTTCGACGCAGCCTCCGCCCGGCCTCCCAGGATGCAGCGCGCTGGAGGGAGGTTTGGACCCCATGGATACTGTATCCGCGTGGGGCATCCGTTATGTTGCCGCTGCGTTGAGGTAGGATGGGGCTGGCAAGTCTTCCCTTCCCGGGACTTTGCAGAGGGGGCAGTGGGGCTGGATTTCCTCCGCCTTGTCCCCGCATTGCGCCGAGACCTGGGTCTGCCATTCCTTGGAATTATAATTGGATTTTAAGTGCTACATTCGGGGCTTATTTCTCTTGAAGCTTTTTTTCATCCCTTCAATATCCTTCCAACTTGGAGTGTGAGATGCTTAATGAGCAAAGTTAAATCCTTATTTAATTACATATTTACAATAAGTTATTCCGTATGTTTTACAAAATTACTGTACAAGTATTAAATATTCAGTTAAGTACCTGACAACTCAAGTATCTGTGACGTCTGGACACAGAATGTTCAACCAATAAATCAATTCTGGACTCACAGGTACTTTGCGAGATACAGTTTGGGATAAGAACTTGTTCCAGCATTGGACGGCCTATTCTGTGGGTAGCATGCTTGATGAGATGCTTAATGAGCAAAATATCTGTGAAATCTTTAATCGTTATAGAAAGTTAAATGATAAAAGCGTCTTTCGGCTTATTAATTAAGGTAGTTGTTCTCAGCCGGGGGGCGGGGGGATATGGGGGGCGGTTGCCCAGGGGACCTTTGGCAACGTCTGGAGACATTTTTAGTCGCCACTGCTGGGGGCCGGGGGCAAAAGAGATGCTCACTGGCTTCTAGTGGATAGAGACCAGGGACGCTGCCAAACATCTTGCGGTGTACATGAAAATTCACAACGGTTGTCCAGCCCATAATGTCAATAGTGTCAAGGTTGAGAAAGATTTCGAATTAAAGGGACCGGAACAAATTTTGTTCGTCAGTTAAAAACGATTGAAAGAAAATAGTTGCGCATACAATATTGCCTTTTTTAAAGTTGGAAGATACTGAAAACTACAAACAAGTTGAAAGAATAGTCCCCCATATTTCCATCAGCCGTAGTCATCCATGACAGAATGGCATGTTAGCATCTTTTGTCCTAGACTTTTAAATACATTTACACTTTTTGGGAAAAAATGAACACATTGTCTAAACGTTGTTTGACTACATCCTTAAAAGATATTTCAGATATAACTAAAGTCTCCTTCTACCTCTACTCACCTATCCTGGACACTTCCTTGTTCAGAATCAACAGTCATTCAGAATTTGGCATGAAATGTTTATAGTTTTACATTTTTTATTTTGGATCATACTGCCTGGGTTTAAATCCTGGCTCTGTCACTTCTTATCTGTAAGCCTTTGAGAAGATCCTGAAACTCCATGCCTCAGTTTCTCCATCTATAAAATGGGATAGTAACAGTGCCTGTGTCATAAGGATGTTGTGAGGAAGAAATGAGTTAATCGAAAGTGCTTAGAACAGTACCTGGCACTGTTTCTTCAGGAAAAAAAAATATAGTACATGGCACTATTTCTTGAGAAAGCACTCAGGGAATGTAGCCATTGTAGGTAAATAGAACATATATACTGCTGTTTTATTTGTTTTAATTTATGTAAATATACTGCAGTATACATTTGTCTGCAACTTAATTTTTAATTCATTTTATTTTTGAAATATAACCATGATTTTATTTATATATGCATATACATATACATATACATATAGATAGATCTAATTCGTTCCTTTTAACTCTCCTATGATAGTCCATCTGTACTCATTCCCCTATTTGTGTTCACTGAGGTTTGTACTTTTTTTATATTGCAAATATCAGCACAGTGAGCATTCTAGAGCAATGTATTCATTCATATGTGGGATTATGTCTCTGGGTTTTTATCTACAAATGAAACTACTGGACATATGCATTTCAGTTGACTGCCAAATTACCTTCACGGTCATCGCTCCCTTTTATTTAAGTACTCATAATTTTCTTCTAATTGTTAGCTCTTTTTCCAGTCTGATCTCACTCACATCTTTAACACTGTCACCAGGATCTTTATAACTCAAAAGTACAGTCCTGTGATTTCTGTTTTTGAAGTCTTTCAGTGGTTTCTCATTACTTATATAAGAAATTTAGAAGTCTTTAATATGACATAAAAATCTTCTTTAATGTAGTCTTCCCAAATTCTCTAATTTAGTTGATCGCCATTCTCCCACATTTACTCACATTTCAGGTATATTAGATAATGTTGAAAAAGGTGAGATCAATTCTGTATAGGGCCCAATAAATAACTTACATAGGGAGAAAAAAGCTTTTAACAGTGGCCCTATTTTGTAGGAATGTTAATTTACTTTGGTTAACAATGTCATATGTCTTGGAAAAACAATATCTATCATTATTATCTTCATAAAATTATGTTCAGTGTTTTTAGGTGCCATTTTAGTTGGGTGTCTTAATTCTACTTTTTTCCCAAGGATACTTTCTCTTGGTCACAATTTATATGGTTTCTTAGACTTTTTGGATGTCATCTGCTCTTCTAGGATAATCTGGAACCACACTGATAGTTTATTTGAAGAATTATCACATTTATAGGGCCAAAATGATTTATGAGCATTTAAAGAGAATGAACAACATGGTTTATTAAGTGGGGGCGGGGAACAGTAAAGAATAGATGAGGATAATAATTTTATTGCCAGCCTACTATTGTTGTGTTAGCATATGCTTGTATATATTATCATTTTTCTAGTATACACACACATCTGTTTTAATTTTATATATAAAATAGATACAGTCAACTTTGATGTATGGTAATATAGAACAGGAAAAGCTCAAATTGATTATGTAGTATTTTATAAATAATCTGCTGGCCGGGCGCGGTGGCTCAAGCCTGTAATCCCCGCACTTTGGGAGGCCGAGACGGGCGGATCACGAGGTCAGGAGATCGAGACCATCCTGGCGAACACGGTGAAACCCCGTCTCTACTAAAAACTACAAAAAACTAGCCGGGCGAGATGGCGGGCGCCTGTACTCCCAGCCACTCGGGAGGCTGAGGCAGGAGAATGGTGTGAACCCGGGAGGCGGAGCTTGCCGTGAGCTGAGATCCGGCTGCTGCACTCCAGCCTGGGCGACAGAGCGAGACTCCGTCTCAAAAAAAATAAATAAATAAAATAAATAAATAAATAAATAATCTGCTTTCTGGTCTCCACACCCTGCCCCGCCACCCTGCCCCACACCGCCATCCCTAGTTACTTCTTCTGTATCTTCTGCAGCCACTGTTACAATGTTAAGTAAAAAGTCAAATAACCCATAGGCTAGAATAGTAAACCTGGCGCCCTGATAATCAGGGTTTAAAATAGTGAGGAGTTGCTTATAATTGGACTAAGAACCTCTAAACTGAACATTGGTTTGATTTGTTTCCAGATGTGTTTCTATTTTTTAAAAAATGCCAGTTATTTCATGGCCTGCAGGTTTTATGAACATATGCCAAGAACTTTAAAAATAGACGTTGCAGCAGCAATACTTAATCTCTTAGCAGTTACACCTCAATAAAGCTGGGAAAAAAGTTAAAATTCATTTTAGCAATGAATTAAATTTTAATGATTGAGTATTAATTAGATATAATAAACAGCAAACATTAAAAACAAACGAGATTAGAAACATGTTGCATTAGTATAAAATATAGTGGGTATGCACATATATGTAAATTCAATAAGTCTTGCAAAAACTTTTCACTCAATAGTCATTTATGTTTTTAGATCAGTTTAAGTTCATGAGAATAAGTTTGCTTTTTGCCTGGAGATCATATTGAAAGCAGGTTGAATTAGGATTATACAACAGAGTTTTGAATGCCATGCTAAGCTTCATAGCAATGGTTTGCAAGCTTTTTTTCTCTACACCATTCATATGTTCAATACACAGTGTTTAGCATCTGTTTTTCCAGGTAGTAATTCAAGAATCACAGGTCTATTGAGAAAGGCAAGGGACATGCAAGCTTTTGGATTAGGGAGTGGACAGTGACAGGATCAAGTGTATATTTTAGAACAATTAACTGATGTATTAAATAGCATAAATGAGTTGATGTTTTGGAGGGAAGAGAGATTAGATTAAGGAAGACTAAGAAGCTTTTACCTCAGCCTGAGAGATCACAGACTGAACTATAGTAGTGGCAACTGGAACAGAGAGTTGGAAGTTAGATGTTTCTAACTTAGGGAACTTGATGATAACATTTAAAGAACAAAATGTAAGGGGCCTAACTTTCCTAAATTCTGACCATTTTATAATCAGATTTTCCTTACTCCTATCACACTTAAGTTATTGGTAAGTGAACCAGAGCATTGTACTGATTAAACATTTGTTGTGATATTTAACATTAAAATAATAAAATTCATACAGAGGTGATTTTTGTTTGCTTTTGATGTTAAGAAATCTGAAAAACTTTGACTAGGTGGTAAAAGATGATGAATTCTTAGAGCTTTACCTCAGAATGTGTAATTTTCATGCTTTTCCTTTCTAGAAATCTAGGAAACCTGACATGGGACCTTTGGTAAATACATTGTTATTCATACATTTTGATGGAATATAACTAATACATTTATTTTCTCTAAACTATAGTGTCATAAGTAAATGCCACACCTTTGATTTACCTACCCTATCTTCTTTACTGATGAAGCTGAAACTACTTTGTGATGGCTGTTGTCCCAGATCTTTCTGTTAATTGCCTAACAACAAACCAGTAAGCCAATGACTTCTTTTTTCTTCTTTATTTACCTGTTTTTATTGACACATTGTAATTGTATATATCTAGAGAGTACAGTTTGATATTTTGATACATACATATATTGTATAATGGTCAAGTCAGGGTATTTAGTGTATCCTTCCCTCATGAATGTATCCTTTCTTCCTGGTAAGAACATTCAAAAACCTCTAGTTATTTTGTAATAAGTAATAAATTATACCTTACTGTTAACTATTTTTACCCTACTGTGCAATGGGACACTAGAACATATTCCTCCTATCTAATTGTAACTTTCTACCCTTTGAGCAACTCCTCCCCATCCTCCCATCCTCTCTCCTTTCCCCAGTCTCTGATAACCGGTATTCTACTCTCTGCTTCTATGATAGCAACTCTTTTTAAAAGAATTTTAGATTTCAGATATTAGTGAGATCATGCGGTATTTGTCTTTTTGTGACTGGCTTATTTCACTTAACATGATGTCTTCCAAGTCCATACATGTTGTTACACATGACAGGATTTCATTTAATTTTGTGGTTGTATTAATAGTATTCCATACTATGCACCAAAAATTGGTATATACACCAAGTTTTTTAATCCATTGATTCGTTGTTGAACACTTGGGTAGATTCCATATCTTGACTGTTGTAAATAGTGCTGAATAAACATAGGGGTGCAGACATCTCTTTGACATTGATTTCAGTCCTTTGGATATAGACCCAGTAGTGGGATTCTGGATCATATAGTAGTTCTATTTTTAGTTTTCTGAGAAACTTCCATACTGTCTTCATAGTGGCTATACTAATTTACATTCCTACCAGCAGTGTGTAAGTGTTCCTTTTTCTCCACGTGCTTGCCAACCTTTGTTATCCTTTGTCTTTTTAATAATAGCCATTCTAACTGGAATTAGATGGTATCTCACTGTGGTTTTGATTTCTGTCTCCCTGATGATTAGTGATATTGAGCTTTTTTTTTTGTATACCTTTTGACCATTTGTGTGTCTTCTTTTGAGATATGTCTATTAAGTTATTTTGTCCATTTAAAAAATTGGGATATTGCTGTTCTTTATATATTCTGATATAAATCCCCTGTCAGATGTATAGTTTGCAAATGTTTTCTTACATTTTGTGGGTCATCTCTTTACTTTTTTTTTTTTTGGCTGTGCAAAAACTTTTCAGTTTGATGTAATCTCATTTATCTCCTTTTGCTTTTGTTGACTGTGCTTTTGAGATCTTATTTAAAAAATCCTTGCCCAGCCCAGTGTCATAAAGTGTTTCCCCTGTGTTTTGTTCTGGTAGTGTAATAATTTCAGGTTTACATTCAAGTCTTTAATCCATTTTGAGTTGATTTTTTATATGGTGAGAGATAGGAGTCTGGTCTCTGCATGTGGATATCCAATTTCCCATCACCGCCATTTATTGAACAGACTGTCATTTCCCCAATATGTGGTTCTTGGCACCTTTGTCAAAAATTAGTTGGTTGTAGGTGCATGAATTTATTTATGGCCTCTCCATTGTGTTCCATTGGTCCATGTGTCTGTTTTTATGTCAGTATCATGATGTTTCAGTTAATGTAGCTTTGTAGTATATTATGAAGTCAGATAGTATGATGCTTTTAAGTTTGTTCGTTTTGCTCAGTATTGCTTTGGCTGTTAGGGGTCTTTTATGGTCCCATATGAATTTCAGGCTTGTTTTTTTCTATTTCTGTGAAGAATGTCATTGATATTTTGCTAGACATTGCACTAAGTCTATAGATTGCTTTGGGTAGTATGGCCATTGTAACAGTATTAATTCTACCACTCCATGAGCATGGGATCTTTCCATTAGTTTGTGTCATCTTAATTTTTTTTATCAGTATGTTATCGTTTTCATTGTAGAGATCGTTTTGACCTTTTTGGTTAACTTTATTTCTAGTTATCTTTCTTTTTTGTAGCTTTTGTAAATGGAGTTGTTTTCTTGATTTCTTTTTCAGATAGTTCGCTTATTAACATATAGAAATGCTGCTGATTTTTGTATCCTGTGACTTTACTGAATTTATTAGTTCTAACAGTTTTTTGGTGGAGTCTTTAGGGTTTTCTTTGTATAAGATTATGGCATCTGCAAACAAGGACAGTTTTACATTCTCCTTTCCGATTTGGATGTCTTTTATTTCTTTCTCTTGCCTAATTGTTTTGGCTAGGATTTCTTGTATGCAGTATATAGAAGACTGAATAAAGAGAGATCAACAACTTTTTTTATACGTGTGTTCAATATTGAGGATATTCTTTTGTCCTTTATTTTACTGATTATTTCAAGTTGCCTTTCTTATAACGAGTTTGTTCGGAATAAGGGAATGCATGCCAGGGCAGAGTGGTAGTTAAAAGTGTAGACTCTGGAGTCAGAAGGCCCCTTTTCCAAACTAGCACCATTGCTGATTACTATTAACTGTGGATTAGTGTTGTAACCTTGGAAAATTTTCTTATCTTCTTTAAAATAAGGCTTTCTTGCTTAAAAGGTGGAATAATAAGAGTACTTACTTTAAGAGAATAGTTATTAGAATAAAATAATGCATGTGTTGTACCTGCCATATAATAAGCTTGAATGATTGATAACTATTATTTAATTCTTGTGTTCATTATAATAAATTGTGTTAATCTTCCATTTTTTTCCTAATTTGAATAAGAATAGTGACTTTGTTGGGTCATACAAATGCATACAAATGCATTGCCTTTGTAAACTAAGATTTATTTGTATTAATCCTATGGAGATTTTTTAAAGCCTTGTTACAGCATCTCCTATTTTTATTCCTGGGATTTCTTCTTTGTCTTAGAGCATGTATAGGCTCCTGTCTCTAGAAAGCAGAAGTCCAATTGCCTGGGCTGTGGGAGAAGTATAATTGAAAATCGCCGTATTTGGGGAGAGTGAGTTACAAGACCAGTAAACCACTAATTGAATTGTCATTCTAAAGGGGCTAAGGCAGAGAGTGGGAAGCCACATTAGAGTTGTTAGGTTTGAAACAGAGAAGTATAACCCTTAAGCAATTTTCTGAGCCAGAAAAAATATCTGAAGTCACTTTTAATAGAGCATCTAAAGCTTTAAATATATGCTGCTAATGCATTCAGTTATCTTTTTTGTTATGGTTATTTGTATTCTTAGCAAACTTTTTTAAAGGGTCTAGAGAAATAGTATGTAGGATTTTTTTTGATACGTATGATATTGTCAAAATAGTATAAAAAGCTTAAAATGTTTACTTAATAAAATGTATAGTTACCTATGTTGTAGTTCTCTAACAGAAACGTGTTTTCTTTTCAACTTTTCCTACTTCATGGCAGTTTTTCCTCATTTCTTTTTTAGGTTTGGAAACATCAACTGGAATCAATTTGCATTTGAAAATTAGATCAGCACAAAGACTTGATATTGTGGAATGACTAGCAAACAAGCAATGTCATCTAACAAACAAGAAAGGCTCTTGTGTTATAATGGGCAAGTCCTTGTTTTCCAGTTGTCTAAAGGAAATTTTGCAGATAAAGAGCCTACAAAAACACCCATATTACATGTCAGAAGAATGGTATTTGACAGAGGAACAAAAGTATTTGTTCAGAAGTCCACTGGATTTTTTACCATAAAGGAAGAAAACTCTCATTTAAAAATCATGTGTTGCAACTGTGTGTCAGATTTCAGAACTGGAATTAACCTCCCTTACATTGTGATACAAAACAATAAACAGAATAATGTTTTTGAATATTTTTTACTGATCCTTCACAGTACCAATAAATTTGAAATGCGTTTGAGTTTTAAACTAGGCTATGAGATGAAGGATGGCCTAAGGGTCCTTAATGGCCCTTTAATTTTATGGAAGCATGTCAAAACATTCTTCTTTATCTCTTCTCAAACTGGCAAAGTTGCTAGTGTGT
Organism: Colobus angolensis palliatus; assembly: GCF_000951035.1. Lineage (NCBI taxonomy): Eukaryota > Metazoa > Chordata > Mammalia > Primates > Cercopithecidae > Colobus > Colobus angolensis. The sequence continues at coordinate 1,914,077 of NW_012117933.1, read as the reverse complement.
CAGGTAACTTTTCCTCTATTCAGTGGGCAGGGGAGATTGAAAATTTAGGTATGGTTTTATTGGGACTAAAGGAATGTTGTTTATCTGAGGAAGAATGTACTCAAGAGCCTTCAAAATCAGATTATGCAGTTTGGAATACCAAATTTTGTGTATATTCTCTTGAAAGTCAAGAAGTATTAAGTGATACATACATTATTCCTCCTGCTTATAGCAGTGTGGTGACTTGTGTACATATTTGTGCAACTGAGATCATCAACAACCAGTTAAGAATATCTCTCATTGCCCTTACTCGAAGGAATCAGCTGATTTCATTTCAGAATGGAACTCCTAAAAGTGTGTGCCAGCTTCCATTTGGAGATCCTTGTGCAGTTCAACTTATGGATTCAGGTGGAGGAACCCTCTTTTTCGTTGTATCCTTTATGTCCAATAATGCTTGTGCTGTATGGAAAGAGAACTTTCAGGTACAACACTTATTGTGATAATAATTCAGTTGATGGTCTCAGACCTTTTAAACATGTCTCTACTTCATAGAGTTCATTCTGGAGTCTTATTATTTAAGTCAATTTTCAGTTCTGTATTTGAAGTAATGTATATTACATTGTTCTTTTTTCTTAAAGTTACCTGAATACAACCTGATGGTGTTTTTTTGTCTTGCCATTTTGAGTCATAAAGCCTTTGAGTTGTTTGGACATGTGTAAATATGTATGTAACTATAATTATGTATTTACTTGCCTGTTTGTATAACTTTCCAATTTTTATTAATATAGTAGATGTGCATTTTTACTTACAATAAGATTATTAGTGATTTGACTAGATAGATAAGCCTTCCTGGAAAATTTGAATCAGTCTTTCATGTTTTTATTTTTTATTTTTTATATATTTTTTTGAGACAGGGTCTCGCTTTGTCACCCAGGCCGGAAGTGCAGTGGCGTGATCTCGGCTCACTGCAGCCTCCGCCTCTCGGATTCAAGTGGTTCTCCTGCCTCAGCCTCCCGAGTAGCTGGGATTACAGGCATGTGCTACCACGCCTGGCTAATTTTTATATTTTTAAGAGAGATGGGGTTTCACCATGTTGGCCAGGCTGGTTTCAAACTCCTGGCTTCAAGTGATCCGCCTGTCTCGGCCTCCCAAAGTGCTGGGATTACAGGCATGAGCCACCATGCCAGGCCAACTTTTTAAACATTGATATTTATCTGTTTAAATTTACTGACCTCTGATTCATTTCTGAAAGTGAAATATAGAGAAATTCCTAGAAATCTGGAGAGACAAGTAGTTGTTCTCCAGAGACAAGTGGTAAGCATTACTTTTTTAAAAAACTTGCTCAGAGATTTTATTATGTTATATTTTGAAATGCAGAACTGACCTTTGAGCAAGTATTCTCTTTTAAAGTAAGTTTGGAAATTGCTCTAAAATATTTACTGGTATTGAGTGTTAAATAACAGGTAAAAAGGCACAGAAAACCAATAGGAAATTAGAGTTTTGTAACTGAGTGTCTCCACCAATAATATTTCTCTGACTGTTTTTTTTGGGTAATGTTGCATCCTTCTGGCTTAAAATGTATTCAGTTATGTGATTTGAAGTGTTTACGAATTAAGACAAATCATTACTAGTTAGAAATGTCTCTTCCAAAAGTAGTACACTGTACAATTTTTAGTTTTTGTGCTACTTAGGAGAAAAAAGCAGATATTGCCTTATTTTGTGTGCCCTGTCCATTTCATTAGAAGCTCAATGACAATTTTTATCATATGGTCACCTCTATATGGAATACTGTTAAATGTTTTAGAAAGTTTGAAATTCATTTTTAAATGTGAATCATTATTGTTTGTGTGGGGGGAGGAATGTCAAGTTGGAATTGTGAATCAGGCTTTGCCTTACCAAGTACTTTTATATTAATAGGGATTATTTTGAATCTCTGTAATACATATGTATCCTCTATAATACATAGAGAATACAAAAGGAAAATAATTTGAAAGCTATCCTATTTTATTTTGAAAACAATCTTTTAAAAGCACATTATACATTTATTTGAAAGTTATTTGGAATTGTCTTTTTCTATTCTCTTTTCCTTTAGAGAAATGGTAGGGGGAAAACATCTGGTATACTCGATAGTCTTTTACTGTGGTCAAGGTAATATAATAGAAAGAACACACTTAACCGGGGTTTGAATCCCAGCTGAGTCACTTACTGGTGTTACCTTAAGGAATGTAATTCTTGTGAACTCATTTTCCTCCTTTATGAAATTTGGGATCATCCTGACTCTGAGAGGGGAGAATTAAGTCAAATGACATTATAAAGTGTCTTGCACAGAGCTTGGCACACAGGAGGAACTTAGTAAGTAGCAGGTATTACTCTGTTATGTTACTGTTAGACAAAAGTCAGGGCTGTCCTCAGTTATTTGCACCTACCCAAGATCCCCTATTCACCTAGATAAGGAAAAAACAATTCCTTTATATGTCATTCATTGTAGTACTCACTCTCTTGAAGTGGGTCTCCTGCTTGGACCCTGTAAAGCTTTGCCACTAACATGTTACCCAAGGCAGGAGACTGCATCATTCTCTGTAGGTGGACCTATAACTGCTGCTTCCCTGACCCGAAGTTGTGTTCTAGGGCACTCTCTCTACAATGGACCACTATCTTTTCCACACATTGCTTCCCTAAGTCTCTACTGACTTACCCCCTAAGTTGCTTCTTCAGGAATTCTGTACTGCTAACCTGCTCTCAAATGCCCTGTTTTAAAAACTCTGGAATTCACCCTGATGTCTACAAGTAAGTGCTTCAAAGTTGCCTCTAACCCTACCACTTTGGCCATATTCAGGTCCTGCTTCTATCTTGGTATTACATTTATACTCAACTTCTTAAAAAAAAAGGGAAATATTAGTTTAGGGTAAAATATTCAGTTACTTTAAAAACGGAAATAAGGCTGGGCACGATGGCTCATGCCTGTAATCCCAGCATTTCAGGCTGCCGAGGCAGGCAGATCACTTGAGGCCAGGAGTTCAAGAGCAGCTTGGCCAACATGGTGCATGCCTGTAGTCCCAGCTACTCAGGAGGCTGAGGCATGAGAATCGCTTGAACCTGTGAGGTGGAGGTTGCAGTGAGCTGAGATCGCCCTGCTGCACCCCAGCCTGGTTGACAGAGCAAGATCTGTCTCCAAAAAAAAAAAGCAGAAATAAGAGCTAAGAATCTAGAAATAAAGTGGGAGTAGAAATAATTATGCCAAAAACCCAGGTTAAGAGAAGTAATTACACTTGAACAATTACATTTAGTTTTAACAGTTAAGACAAAAAAATAAATATGGTGGGTTTTACAACTGAAAGTAACATACTACAAGGGAAAAGGTTTTTTCTAACATTAAGTTCTGAGAAGAATTTACTGTTTGTGATATTTTGTAAAAGGTTTTGAGTAATAAGATGAATACCTTATTAAATAATAAGGTGGATCTTTGATAACAGTTTTCCCCCAAAATAGAAAGCGATAGAAGCCGTCTTCCTTTGGGTTGGCTATGGATCCATCCATCCATCCATCTATCCTTTTATTACCTCATTCCAAGAAGGAATTAAGCCAGCTTACGAAGACAGGTAAAATACAAACAAGCATAAATTAGAGTAAATAATGAAAATCAAGGTTAGTGTTTTCCCAGATCAACACTTCATAAAAGCCCAAGGTATGATGTTTAATGTGGTAATAGGACTGGAAACAGAGGTGAATCTAAAGGAATACATGATTAGCTTTTTTCTTCTTCGGCTTTCTCTCTTGAGTAGAAATTGTCTCTGCAAGTTTTGACAAGAAACTATGTGGCAGGCATTTCAAAATTGAGATCATAGGCCGGGTGTGGTGGCCCACGTTTGTAATCCCAGTGCTTTAGGAGGCCAAGGTAGGAGAATTGCTTGAGGCCTGGAGTTTGAGACCAGCCTGGGCAACAGTGAGACTCCCATCTGTACAAAAAATTAAAAAATTAGCTGGGCGTGGTGGCATATGCCTGTAGTCCCAGCTACTTGGGAGGCCGAGGTGGGAGGATTGTTAGAGCCCAGGAGTTCAAGGCTGTAGTGAGCTGTAATTGTGCCACTGCACTCCAGCCAGGGCAACAGAATGGGACCCTGTCTCAAAAAAAAATCCATCTGTCAATAAAATTGAGGTCATTGTCAAGTATACCAGAAGCATAGCTATTGGTGTGTTGTCGATAGAGGTTAATGTGTTCTGGTGCTGTGCTGTCTAATATGGTAGCCACTATCCAGATGTAGTTATTCAACATTTGAAATGTGGCTAGTCTGAATTAAAACATGTTATAAATGTCAACTATCAAATTTCAAAGATGAATAGAAATGGTAACATCTCTCAATTTTTTAATGATTACATTGAATTGAAATGACAATATTTTAGATATATTGTGTTAGATATATTAAAATTTCATTTTTTTACTGCTGCCAGAAAATTTAAAATTATATGCCTTGTATTTGGGGCTCGCTTGCCTTTCTATTGGATGGCACTATTCTAGAGCTATAGATTGCAAATATGTGTGTGCACACATGCATGCATACATAGTTCTGTGCTGTTTTCTTGCCAAACACATTCTTATTACTAATGTGTCTTCCCATAGTCCATTATACTCCATGATACTGGTGGGAGAAAGGGAGGATATGGGTTTACAGATAAACTGTCTCTCTGCACAAGTGAAGAATCAACTTTGGAAATTAGCCTTGTAGGGGAAGATTGATATTTGGGTATGTAGGTTGAAGAGCCTTACTTTCATTCTTGCTGTAATGAGAGCTACCCTCCTGTATCATCTAGATGGTGTATCTGTGCTCCTGGAATTCTGAGAAGGGGTTTTAGCTTTTTTGTCTCAGGGAGAAGGGGGATTTGATCCTCATGGTGTTAGTTTTCCCTGGGACCAATCTTGAGGCTTTCAGCTATATGTACCTTTAAGAAGTTGTCCTCTATTTTAAACGTGAGGTCTCAGGTTCTGATATAAACTGACCAAATCATTCCATGAGGCTAGGACGGTTCTGGCTGTTCCACTCTTAGGACCCCTCACCTGTGTACCCGATACTAGCTGTGTTCCCCTCCACACCCACATCAGGGTTTAAGGTTTTAAGCTCATCTTGATTCTACTATAGGTGAGTTTGCATTAAGAGCTCTTAAGGTGTCTACTAGTACTGTCTGGTTTCCTAACGCAACTGAATTCCTTGGGTAATTTGTCTGATCATAAATATATATCCACTAAGAGTTATGGGAATGAGGGTCTTCCTTAAATTAGCTGTGTGAAAGGAAGAATCTTCACTAGAGTTTGACTCATGATAAATGTTAGAGTTTCCAAAGGTTTAGTCATGAAAAGTGTTAGAACTTAGAGATTACAATAAAATTTTAATATAGAAATCAAGAACGTGACAGTCCCTGGACAAACCTGAATAAAATATTAAATCTAAGTACCTTGCTGTTTATAAAGTTGTTATAACTCTTATATTTTCTCATCCCCTAATATCTTTATTTTTAGTTTTTGCTATTTTCATTACTCATTTATAAGATTGAATTTTACAAATTACAACTACATGAAACAAAAGAACTTAATTTGTTTATTTCACATTTGAATTTTTTCTTGTCTATTCCTCCTATAATGCTCCCTTTCTTTTAGGTTGCTGCTAAGTGGGAAAAACTTAGCTTAGTACTGATAGATGACTTTATTGGAAGTGGAACTGAACAAGTACTCCTACTTTTTAAGGACTCCTTGAACTCAGATTGCCTGACTTCATTTAAAATAACGGATCTTGGAAAAATAAACTATTCAGTAAGTTCTATTTACTTATTATATGGTATTTTAAAAACCATTTTAGAAAACTTAAGTGCTCAAAAGCTTTGACCTATCATTTAAATATTTGTGGTTTTATACTTAAAATTTTGAACTTTAAAAATATATAGATTGAATCTTTTAAATATAGACATTGAATCTCCTTTCAACAAATGTTACACAAATTGACCATGCTTTTGATATAAATTTGAATTATAGTACATTTGGTGATCACTTAAGTGATGGCAATACTATAAATTAACTTTATTCTTGCTTCTGAAAATCACATTTTATCCCAATAAATATAATATTGGATTAAATAAGGAATAAAATGAAGCAAAACTGCTTTAGTAAAGGAAGTAACAGCTCACAATATCTTGAGATCTTGGACATAAGGGAAATTATGCCCCTGAAGTTTCAAATCAATAAAAAATCTCTCAAAGCCTCAGTTTTCTCATTAGTAAAAATAGCATAATTTAATTTTTCTCCAGTTATGGAATTTTAGGATTTTTTAAAAAGCTAATGAGAGCCCAGGAATTCAAGGCTGCAGTGAGCTATGATTATTATGTTGCACTTCAACCTCGGTGTCGGAGCAAGACACTGTCTCTTAAATAAATAAATGGAAAAATGTTTGCTCTTTAAAAAGAAAGCTAACCAGCTGATACTTTTTAAAGCAGTACATAAATATTAGGTGGTAGTAGTAGGAATTGTAATAATTTTTTTCTAGTTACAAGAAGATGATGGGGAAAAAATATAGTTTGCCTTAGTGTTTTTTTTTTTTTTTTGGAGACTGAGTCTCGCTCTGTCATGCCCATGCTGGAGTGTAGTGGTGCAATGTCAGCTGACTGCAACCTCCACCCCCAGCTACTTGGGAGGTTGAGGCTCCTGCCTTACAGGTGCCTGATTACAGGTGCGTGCCACTATGCCTGGCTAATTTTTTGTGTTTTTAGTAGAGACAGGGTTTCACCATGTTGGTCAGGCTGGTCTTGAACTCCTGACCTCAGGTGATCTGCCCACCTCGGCCTCCCAAAGTGCTGGGATTACAGGCGTGAGCCACCGCGTCCGGCCTATAGTTTGCCTTTTATAAAATAGTGTATAGCACGGGAAACTGTTCTGACTGGATATACTTTGTGTTTTGTTAGTTTTATGAATTTTCAATTATTTCAAAATTTCAGTCTTAGTGTATTTATTTATTTAGTTATTTATTTATTTATTAGAGTGAACCATCGGATTGCAATGAAGATGACTTATTTGAAGACAAACAAGAGAATCGTTACCTGGTGGTTCCACCTCTAGAAACAGGACTGAAAGTTAGTGTCTGTCTGCTTCTTTTGCTTTTCGATTAGTGTTGTTCTAAATGAAGGAAAGAACGTTGAAAGAAAGGTCCTTAAAGTATAAGCAACTTGGTGCTTGGGGAAAAATGGTATTTTAAAGGATCTTTATCTTTTTGGCACCTGTGTACAAACTATTATGATACTACTTATAAATGTATCGTCTAAACATGATACCTTTTTTGTAGTAAGACTATATAGATTTAATAAGCCTCATGAGAGAAAATAGAAGCAACTCACTTTTGAAAACACGTTCTTTCCAGGATCAGTATACCACAGTATCTTTTTACAGTAGCAGTGAATATGATAAATCATAATACATTCCAGACATGAACAATTTACTCTCATATTTTCCATAAGAAGTTCCCTAAAAGAGTTTTTTGTTTTTGATTTTTCCCAAGTGTACCAAGGTAATGCACATTCCCTATAAAATACTGAGGCTTTGCAAATAAATGTCAAAACAAAACAAAACAAAGCTAATGATTGTCTGTGATTCCACTTCTTTGAAATAACCAGTTTTAACACTTTGGCATGTATATTCTTGCAGATTTTTAAATGAATTTATGCAAATTTACATAGAAATGTGATTATAAGATGTATGTTCTTTTGTAAGCTGCCTTTTTTGTTTATAGTATTTTCAAAAGACAGAAACATTCCAAGAATACAGTGATTATCTCTGTATCCCCACATACATTCAACTCTTGTTACTTTTAAAAATCTTGTTGGCCTCATTTGTTTGTGTTTGTGTGTGTGTGTATATATTTTTGTAGAACCATTTAAAAGTTGCAAATGTTATATTTCACTCATAGGTATTTCAGCAGGAATCTCCTAAAAATAAGGATGTTCTCCTCCTGCAACTACAATACCATTTTCAAAGTTAGAAAATTATTAATGATCCCTTAATCTTATTTGCTATCTTGTCCATATTCAGATATATTTAGTTATCACAAAAATGTTTTTATAACTGTTTTTTCCAGGATCCAATCAATCAAAGTTTTTACTCGCATTTGATTATATCTCTTATTGGTCTTTTTATCTAGAATAATTCCCCTTTTCCCCTTTTAAAAATTATGCTAAAGAGGAGGCCATGCTAGTTGTGTCCTCTCTTTTGGATTTGTCTCTTTTCTTGCTGTGTTATTGAACTTTTTCCTCTTTGCCTAGGATTGGAAAACTTTTTCTGGAAAGGGCCAGGTGGCAAATATTTATACTTTGCAGGTTGTTTTAAAATTATTTTGCAACTATTTCATTATTAGAGTGAGTTTACTTTAATAAATGCTTATTGAACATGTATTAGACATGAATTTGAATAATAGATTAATAAAACATCATAACAGACATAGAACCATGAATGAAGACATTGATCTATTCAAAATTTTTGTACCCTGAACAAAGTAAAAGTAATAAGACAAATTGTGAAAAAGAAATTGTAATAAATGACAAAATATTAATTTTCTTAATATAAATGTACATTCTTCTATCGTATTTTTGTGAATGTATAGTGGCCCAGCCTTCTCAGAGGTAAAGTTATTATAGTTACTAAAAGATGAATTGCTCATGTCTTTTTACTCTTGCAGTTTCACTTCTAGAAATCTCTTCTAAGGATAGAGATGATTTTACAAGAATGTTTATGTAGTTTTTATAAACTACAATGTTGGCTGAAATCTAAACATACATCATTAGGCGTATGATAAGTAAATTGTGATGTCCCTGAACCATGGAATACTATGTAGCTGTCAAAGAGAATAATGCATATTTTTATACTGATTTAGAAATGATGCCAAAGTACTTTAATTTATGAAAGCATGACTTTATGAAAGGTTTAATTTATGAAGCAGGATCAACTCTCCTGATTAAAACTGAAAATGATAGATGAAGTCTCCTTTAAAAACCTTCTTAGAAGCTTCAAAACGCTGACACTGTAAGAATAAATTATCAAATCAAACTTTAAAGGCTGGAACCCAGAGAGATAAGCAGAACACTGATGCTACTTTTGCCCTGGGAGCATGTGTATTGAACTTAAATTGGTGGTGCCCCAGGCACCTGACAGAAACAAACAGAAAATCCTCTCTGGAAACACACATTCATCCTAGCCTTCATAAATCTCACAAGTAATTTTTCAAAGAAAATGAGCTGTCCACAGAATAACTAAACACATAAAGAAAAAAGGCATCATGGTAATTATTCACAGAAAAGAACCAAACAGCATCTGTTTCAAGCAAAAACACACTGAAATAAAAAACTCAATAGATGACTTTAGCAGTTAAAGAGATAAAAGAGATACAGAGCAAATTAGTGAACCCAAATATATGAGAAAAATTATCCAGAATGTAGCACAGAGACAAGGAAAGTATGAAAGACTTTAAACAATATTAAGGGAAGGAAGGGAGGAATGGAGGTGGTGGATAAGAGATAGTTGAATATCCATTTTGTTTCAAGTATCCACATGTTAACAGTAGCTTTCAAGGTAGATAATAAAGTTCTAAATGCTGGAAGGCCTTTTAGAGATGAGCAAGCCTACCTTTGCACCATTTTGCACATGATGTAACAAATAGAGAGCCAGAAAGGTTAAGTGACTTACAGAGCTAGAACTAGAGTCCATTTCACTGTTCTTTCTCCCCTGAAATTTGTATTCCAATCAGTTACTGGAAGGGGAGATGGGGAGACCAGGACCTTAGAGAATCTTGTACACATGTACACAGATGTTCATAGCAGCATTGTTTGTAACACTGCACAACTGAGCATAACCCAAATACCCATCAGCTGGAGAATGGAGAAGTAAATTGTGGCAGTCATATGATGGAATAGTGTAAGCAATGGAAGGAATGAACTACAGCTACTAGTGTCAACATGGGCAACTCTAAAGCCTGATACATGCAGAACGATTCCATTTATAAAAGGTTCAGAAGCAAAACACACAGAAAACTTAAAATACTCCTTAAGAATTCATGCAAAGGTTGTAAAATTTGAAGACAGGTAAGGAAATTATCTTAAAAGGCCCAGGTAGTATTGACTCCAGGGGAGAAAGGGCAATTGTGATTGTGGAGGGCCCCTGGGCAGCTCCTGGACTGCCACTTTTTGATTTGGGTGGAATTACATGGGTGTCGGCCTCATTATTAGTCTGTAAAATGTTATTTTGTAGTGTGCATTCTTCTGCATGTATGCTAGAGATCACAATAAAGAACAAAAAAGCAAGGTTCAGTGTCATGCAGTACGATGTGCTCCTCGTATTTGGTTTTGGGTGGGTTTTTGTTTGTGCAAAGGAAAAAGCATTCCTTGACATGCACATGGAAAAGTTCTGGGAAGGTACACAATCTATTGGTTTTGCAAATGGGATTGAGCATCTAGGAAGAGAAAGTGAGGTGTACTTTTTCACATTGTTTAAGTTTCTTACCATGTGTCTAATTTATTTTTGTAGCTTTGTAGCAAAACTTCACAGCCAAGATTATTTAGCTACTCTACTGAATCACTATATCGTCCTGGAGTAAGGGGCATGTTAAGGAGGAAGGAAGAGTGAACACTGATCATTTTCGAGGGTGCATTTCAGTCTGCCCACAGAGTTTTTGCTTCTACTCCCCACCCCTCCAGTAGCTCAGTTGTGGCTACATACCTTTGATGGGTACATCTGCCTCTCCCTGTCACAAATTACTGAGTGATGGAGTGTGAATCATGTGCAGCCCACAGAACTAGGTCAACATAGGAAGTTTTAAAACCTTAGCTAGACACTTCATATACTTTGCGCGATAAGGTGACACATAGGAATAATTCAGTCTTCATTCTCCAATTTCTATTCATTGATTAAAAGAAAAATAATTTACTTGCCTTGAAATGTAATTTAAAAGAAAAGAATCCCGAAAGTGATGCATTTTGTTGTTTAAATCTAGAAAAATGTTTCATTAAAAGCCAGATGAATACTTAAACAGCCTCAGATATCCACCTGAAATGAAACAACTTCTATCAGTTCAATAACATGACTCTTTAAATTTTCAGTAGCAAAATATATTCTGTGAATGTTTCATCCTTAGTGCTGAAATCTAGTTATCTGGTATCATGAAAGGAATAGATTGCTGTATGCCCGGTTCAGAGCCAAATTTTTATTTTTTTCAGTAGTTTTCAGTATTTTTCAGTAGACTCTAGCACCGAGTTTATTAGCACAAAAATAAACATAGTTTGGGAGCTATTACAATTTTAATTTTATTTAAAAATTTTGCTATAAAGGTTACATGAACAGAAAATTTCAAACAGTATCAGATTAAAAGTGATAATTTCTATTCATTATGATGTCTTTGCTTATGTGGATGCCTTGTTTATGAAGCAGAAATTATTTCAACAAGAAAAAGTTATTTTGTGTGGGGTGAGTGTATTTGTAGGCCTTGATTTTTATTCACATTGATTCGAAGTTACTTAGTGACTCACTAGTGAAACATGCTAATATATTGCCACTCTCTCAATTTGATACATAAACTCTATGTTGCAGTTATTTTCTATATTTTCCTTTGAAAGAAGATGCATTTTGTAAACTTAGAGACTTAAAATCTATAAACAAAACAGTTTTGCTCTGAGAAGTATTTTATTTTCTGTAGAAAAATGAATTGATACGCACATTTGGAGAAAGCACTTCCTGAATTATTGGTATGTCTGGTTTCATTTGAAATCATGTTTCTTGCAGCTGTTTTTCTTTCTACTTTACAGGTTTGTTTTTCTTCTATTCGGGAATTACGGCAGCATCTCTTTCTTAAGGAAAAAATTATTTCAAAATCTTACAAAGCTTTGATAAACCTGGTTCAAGGAAAAGATGATAATACATCAAGTGCAGAGGAGGTAAAAGTAATCATGTGACCATTTTATCATTTTATGAATTGAAAATCTGTGAGCTATTGAAAAGTTATTTAAATTGGAATATTAGAATATATTAGAAAATGCTGCTCAGTGGATCAAGAAGAAAAGCAGCAGAGGTTATAATGGTGGACTTTTATGACATTGAAAAATATTTGATTAAGGAGCCAATATTTTATCGATTTGTATGTAATTCTGTAGCATATTAAAGTTTCAGTTATCAGGAACCTTGGGGAACAAGTCCTTTTGTTTACAGATTTAACTGTTAAGCTTTTTTATTTGTATTGTTTGGATAGAAATTGCTCGTAAGTGAATTATGTGTTTACTGACTTCTTAAATAGAATATACTGAGTATTATTTAACTTTGTATTGGTGATGACATAATTTTATTATTAGTATAATGATTGTTCTTTTAGTCTGTTGGATTGTTTCTTTCTAAGGATATTTTTCCCTCTAGCAAGTGTTCCTACACTGCTATGGGTTTTTTAGTCCTTCTATCTGCTTTTTATAATTTTACTCTCTTTTTCCTTGTGGCTGATTATAATAAGATCCTCCTCAGGGCCGGGTGTGGTGGCTCACGCCTGTAATCCCAGCACTTTGGGAGGCCAAGATGGGTGGATCATGAGGTCAAGAGATTGAGACCATTCTGGCCAACATGGTGAGACCCCATCTCTACTAAAAATACAAAAATTAGCTGGGCGTGATAGCATGTGCCTGTAATCCCAGCTACTTGGGAGGCTGAGGTAGGAGAATCACTTGAACCTGGGAGGCAGAGGTTGCAGTGAACTGAGATCCTGCCATTGCACTCCAGCCTGGGTGACAAGAGTAAAACTCCATCTCAAGAAACAAAAAAAAAAAAAAGAAAAAAAGAGAACTTCCTCAGGTCTCTTATGTGGTAACTTATGTCAGTACATTAATGTAGGAAGTTAGTAAAAACTGCTGAAACTTCATAAAAATAATATTTATGCACATTAATTTCATACCGAGAAAGACACACATGGCGACACTAGAAGTAAATCAGTAAGAGCTGAACTAATGTTGCTTTTTATTCCCTCAAGTCACTGTAGTGCCTAGCTCTGACTTCCTTCTGGATTGACCATTTTTGTCGTGGGCTATGCTTTGTATTTGTATTCCAGTCTTAGCCATATAAGGATTTGGGTCCAAAATATGATCTTGTTAATGTAATAACACATAACAAAAACACATTGTGTTGCGTTTCTTATTACTGTTCTAATTTCCTGGGAAACCTCATGAAAGTCATTGTTAAAACTGCTACACCATTTCCTTTCCTCACTTCAATGATTTTGCCAATTTTAGAAAGGGGAAGGAATGTTTAGAAATTAATATATTGAAACCACTATGTGCAAGGCCCCATTTTTGGCCCTTTACATTGTTAGTTTTAAAAGCAAACCTTCCAGGTAGTAAAAATTTCCCCAGGTTTCAGATGAATAGCCTGCTTCAGAACTCACAACTACTGACAGAAGTGTCAGATTCCTGGGAACATATTTTGTCTCCTATTGAGTGAATGCCCCTATCTTTCTTCAGTAATTACCACATAGAGAGGCAGTATAGGGTAACAGTTAAGGAAGAGCATGGGCTCTGGGACCAGTTGGATTCAGTTGAGATCCCAGCCCTGCTACTTGCTGTGTGACCCTGGGCAAGTTACATAACTTCCCTGTACCTCATTTTTCTAATCTGTAAAATGTAGATGATAATACCACAGACCTAGGGTACTAGGGTTATTGTGTGGGTTAAATGAATTGATACAAAAATGGCATTTGGAACAGTGCCTGGCATAAAGCAAACACTCAATAGATGTTGTATATTATTATTTTCATTACTATTATTACTACTGTTTCTAATGTTGTATATCCATATGTGTGTGGAAATGAGTATGGCTTGGACTTTAAGAATAAAATTTTAGCAATAAGCTCTAAGTAGTCTAAAGATAGTTTAATCAGTTTTATTCATACAAAAGTTTACAGTTATAGGCTTAGTGCAAGTCACTGATAAAATACAGACTGGATTATTTTCAGTATAACTGGGGTACATATTATCAGACTTTTTTTTTTTTCCAAAATGGACTCCAGGTTTACCTCCTTTTTGACTCTCTGTTGGATACCCCATCTGAATAGATAGGGAATTTTATATATTTTATACATTTCATATTAGTAAATTGTGTATAATCTATAATATGATATGTTATGATTTGTTTTTAAATATTTAGGTCATAAGCCCTAGCCAAAAGCACACTTAACTTTTTTTTTTTTTAGTTTTGCTACACATGGTACATGTTTTATAATTAGTTATTTAAACTTTTTTTTTTTTTTTTATAAGGAATGTCTTGTTCCTCTTTGTGGTGAAGAAGAAAATTCTGTCCATATCTCAGATGAAAAGTTATCAGACAATTTTCAGGATTCAGAACAGCTAGTAGAGAAGATATGGTATCGTGTAATGGATGATAACTTGGTTGTTGGAGTGAAAACTACATCTTCTTTAAAGCTGTAAGTAAATTCCAACATGATAACACTATCTTGATGCTCCAGAACAGTACTGTCCAATAGAAATTAATGTAAGCCACATGTGCAATTTTAAATGTTCTAGAGGCCATATTTAAAAATGTAAATAGAAGCAGGGGAAATTATTATTATTATTAGTTTTGAGACAAAGTCTCACTCTGTTGCCCAGGATGGAGTGCAATGGGATGATCTCAGCTCACTGCAACCTCCACCTACTGGGATCAAGCAATTCTCATGCCTCAGCCTCCCCGGTAGCTGGAATTACAGGCATGCACCATCATGCCTGGCTAGTTTTTGTATTTTTAGTAGAAACGGGGTTTCACCATGTTGGCCAGGTTGCTCTCAAACTCCTGACCTCAAGTGATCCCACCCACCTCGGCCTCCCAAAATGCTGGGACTACAAGTATGAGCCACCATGCCTGGCCATTTTAATGATATGTTTTATTTAACCCAATATATCCAAAACATTATCATTTTAACATGTAATTAGTATAAAAATTGTTAATAAGATATTTTGCATCTGTTTTTTCATACAAAGTTTTTAAAAGTTGGTGTGTATTTTACATGTATAACATATCACAATTCCAACTAGCCACATTTCTGGTGCTTAATAGCCACATATATCTAATAGCTACTCTCTTGGCCAGCACAGCTCTAGAAGTATCTCTTCTACACAAATGCATTGAGTTAATAATGTGAAGAGGATGAGATTTATGAAATTAAGACACTGTAGTCTCACGGTGGAGATAATCAAACAGCGTACAGAACTTTTTAATCAAAACATTTAGAGGTATTAGGGATACTTAGAGACTATAGACCAAAGTGAATAGATAAAAGTTTAGTTAAATAACAAAGTATCTCCCTCTGATAACAGAGGATATTCTCTTTTGGGCTGTTGAAATCACGGATAGAGAAGTAATGTGCATGCCATGTATATCTGCAGTCTAGCAAAGAGCTTTTTAGCCAAAACAGGCTAAATACAGGCATTACAGTAACTACATTGAGTTTGAACCACAGATACACAAATAGAGAGAAACCAGATAGTGCCTTGTAATAGGTGATGGCAGTATATTTGAGCAGCTTAACACAGTAAGGGAGCCAGACTACTTATCTCGTGGGTTTGAGATACAGATTTATTGTTTTGTTTCAGTGAATTTCTAAGCTGTTTTGGGCTGGTTGACATCTGGGTTTTTCTTCTCTTTAATGTATTAATCAATTTTATATTGTAAAACAAGTCTCGCATTCTTGTGGTAAACAGTTTGTCACTGGATTTGGTTTGCTATCCTTTGGTCAAGAATATTTGCATCTAAATTCATGAGTGAAATTGGCTTGAAATTTTCTTGAATGATACTTGCCTGGTTTTAGTATCAAGGCTATCCTAGTTTATAAATGAATTGAGGAATATTTCCTTTTTTCCTGTTCTCTGGAGCAGTTTATGTAAATTTGGAATTACCTGCTCTTTGTTATTTGGTTGTAGTCGCCTGGAGTGCAGTAGAAATCTGGCATTTTCTTTGTGAGGTGACTTTTAACTACTGATTCAATTTCTTTAGTTATAGGATTATTCACATTTTTATTCTTGAATACATTTTGCTTATATTTTTCAATTATTATGTTTATTAGCATAAGTTGTTCCTAAAATCCTCTTTAGGTATTTATCAACTGTATTGTTAGTGTTTGTCAATGTCTTTTTATTTCAAATCTTATTTGTGTCTTCTTTTTCCTTGATCTTGCCAGAGATTCATCCATTTTATTAGATCTTTTCAAATAATTAAATTTTTTGTTGCTCTTCAATTGTGTATTCCCTGTTCATTTCTGATCCCTTTTTATTTACTTTTACTTTATTTGGATGTATTCTGTTATTCTTTTTCTAAATATTTGACAGTGACATGATTAAGTGCAGATTTCTTTTTTTTTTTTTTTTTCCTCCTTTAGATTGTTGAGCTTCCTCAGACTGTTTTGTTTTCTTCTGGCAATTCAAAAAATTCTTAATTCTTAATTCTCAACATACTGATGCTTCCTAACTTTCTCCAGTATCTGTCTCCTTCTGGAACTTCAGTTAGTACTCTGTTAGACCTTCTCATTCCATGCTCTATGTCTCTTAACATCTGTTTCATATTTTCTATTCATCTAGATAATTTCTTCTGATCTATATTATTTTCACTAATTATATCTTCAGTTCTTTCTATTCAGCTATTTAATCCAGTCATTGAGTTTCTAAGTTTTATTATTATTTGTATTATCATAAGTTTTATTCTTTCTTTTTTAGATCTGCCTGGTAATTTTTTATTCTCTATTTTCTGCCTTGTCTTTTATTTTTTTTATATGCTAAACAGAATTACTTAAAATGTTTTTATGTATAGAACATTTCAAACATACAAGGAGAATAGTGTGGTGAACCCTTCTGCCCATCACTCTGCTCTAGTAATTATCAACTCATTGCTAATCTTGTTTCATCTATACCTCCATGCACTCCTCACCCACATCCCCCAGATTATTTTGAAGCACTCAAAGGCATTATATTATTTCATCTGTAACTATTCCAGTGTATGTATCTAAAAAATAAGAACTTAAAAAATATAATTACCCCCCAAAATTAACGGTAATTCCCTCAGTAAATGGTCAAATTTCCCATTTCTGAATTTAAAAGTATTTTTTCAAATCATGAGTCAGATAAGGACTATAAATTGGACTTGACTGTTATCTCTAAGTCCTTTGTAATCTGTAGTCTGTAGGTATCCTTTTTCTTTTTTTTTTTAATGCAAAGTATATTTTATAGAAGCCAGGCAGTTTGCCCTGTGAAATTCTATAGACTGGATTTTGCTGATTACTTCCTGTGGTATTGCTTAACATGTTTCTCTGTCTCCTGTATTTCCTCCAAATTGATGGTTAGATCTAGAGACTGGGTCAGAATAATGCCTGGATTTTTGTTAACAGAATACTTCATAGTATTGCTTTCTTCCATGGGGAAGTATATAAAGTGTGGTCATTTTCCTTTTGTGATATTAGCAACTATTGATGCTCATTGCTTAGCTTCATTGTTCCATTACATTTTACAACATGATGGTATTCTAATTCTATTATTGCTTCTTTATTTATTACCTGGAATACTTCTATAAAGAGAAACCTCTTCTCATCAATTATTTAGTTAGACCCTCAAATATAGTTTGTAATTTAGAAATCAGAATTTGAGTGCAAGAGGTACTTATTTATCCTGAGTGGCTTGTTGTTTCTGGGCCTTTTTAGTAAGCAGAGGTAGGAAATAATGTGTTTTGTTAGTTTGGTTTGTTGTGGTTTTGGTTTATTTAGAGAAAAAATATACTGTAAGTCCATGCTAATACTTCAGATTAAGGACTTCACGTTTTTACTTATCACCATGATGTAAAAACTTCAAGGTTTTTGCTTATCATCATGATATATCTTCTTCTTTCTGTATCGTCTTTCTCCCCTGTTGATAATTCCAATT
Source organism: Colobus angolensis palliatus (assembly GCF_000951035.1). NCBI lineage: Eukaryota > Metazoa > Chordata > Mammalia > Primates > Cercopithecidae > Colobus > Colobus angolensis. Next base: position 1,896,149 of record NW_012117933.1, on the reverse strand, counting down.
CTCTGTTGTACCTACTACATAATTACTCTACAGTATATATGTAGTGTTGATAAAACAGCATTCCCAACAAAACAGTAGTTCAATTAGTGCAAATGAAGATTTTTGAGTTCTTTTAAAGTCTTTAGTATAACTCATTAGACATGGTCAAATTCCTGTAGTAAAGGAGTTTTCTATATTAGGTCATGTCACCATTCTTACCTGTTTGACAATGCTGGAATGTACTACAATAAGCCTGTATATATTTGTAAATGATTATAAATGTAGATATGGAAAGAATTGCTGAGGGATAAACAATATTCTGACTGAAAAAACATTTTATTCAAGTCATTTAGAGGAACAAAAAATACAATTTTTAGTTTAGAGCTATTTGCATTCTAAAGTATTACTAAAATAAACTCTTAAAAAATAATGAGTAGATTTTTTCTTGTTTAAAAAGAGGAGGCAAAAAAAGACCTACTTAAAAAATAAAATCCAGGCATTATTTTACCATTCCTTTACCTTAAATTTTTTTTTCTTTAATTTTTCTTACTATCATTCCTAATACCATTCCTCTATCTTAAGAATTTTACTTTCCTAAAACCTAGCACATTTACAATGTTTTTGCTTGCCTTTTTAAAGAGAGGTGCTATCACAGGACCTTTAAAAATGTGTTTGGCTTTTACTCTTAACTTTCTGATATATTTTACATTTGAAATGATGTTTTCCAGGAAAGGAAAGAATAAATATTTTTTTTTACTGTTGTTTATATGACATTTAGTTATCAATTTGATTTTAAAGAATGAGCTTTTAGATTAAACCAAAGTCTGGGTTTTTTACAGGTCCCTGAATGATGTGACTTTATCATTGTTAATGGATCAAGCCCATGACTCCAGATTTCGGCTTCTCAAATGTCAAAATAGAATGATTAAGTTGAGTACAAATCCTTTCCCAGCACCATACTTGAAGCCATGTGAAATAGGATTGGAAGCAAAAAGGGTCAAGTTGACCCCTGATAGCAAGAAAGAGGAAAGCTTTGTTTGTGAACACCCATCTAAGAAAGAGTGTGTACAGATAATTACTGCTGTAACATCTCTTTCACCACTTTTAGCATTCAGTAAATTTTGTTGCACTGTACTACTACACATTATGGAGAGAGAGAGTGGTAACTGTCCCAAAGATCGTTATGTTGTGTGTGGCAGAGTGTTTTTAAGTCTAGAAGATCTTTCAACTGAGAAGTACCTACTGACGTTTCCAAAGAAGAAACCTATAGGTAATTTTGTTGGCACTTTTAGATTTATATATTTAATTGAATTAGAAAATTTTAAGAATTCTGTTTATCTGATAATGGACAGAGTTTAATGACAGAGCTTGTGACTTTTTTTGTAGAGCACATGGAAGATCTTTTTGCACTTCTCGCAGCATTCCACAAATCTTGTTTTCAAATCACGTCACCTGGCTATGTCCTGAATTCAATGAAGGTGTGGCTCTTAGAACATATGAAATGTGAAATAATCAAAGAATTTCCAGAAGTGTACTTTTGTGAAAGGCCGGGAAGTTTCTATGGGACACTCTTCACCTGGAAACAGAGAACACCATTTGAAGGAATTTTAATAATCTATTCCAGGTAATGTGCATTAGATTGTAATCAGTCCAGAGAAGTTAGTGTGTATGAGTGTGATCAATGTTTGGTTCAACAGCGATCTGCATGGGTTTTGTATTATTGCCATGGCTTAGCATGAATGGACACATTGGCTTCATTTAGAAACTGAAGATCTCTGCTTTAATTTTATATTTGTTTTTGGCTTTTTTTAGTGCCTAGTAATTATTTTGAGATTTCCTGTTACCTCTCTGCCACATTAAAATTTAAAAAAATATTATATTGACCTTATTACTCAGCAAAAAAAAAATTTAATTGGAAACAATCTGATTAATATTAACTGACTTGATATGGGATATGTATATTTGATTGCTGTAGTCTGAATTTTATCAATTCTCACATACGTAATTGGTTCTGTTTATCATTATGGTGTTTATAAATGAATATTAATTGATTACTGCAATATATTGTACATGACTGCTTTGTGCTGTCCTAATTTTTGTAATATTTTGTTTGGTTTTTCATTTTAGGAATCAAACAGTTATGTTCCAGTGCCTTCATGATCTCATCAGAATTCTCCCTATAAACTGTTTCCTCAAAAATCTAAAATCAGGAAGTGAGAATTTCCTAATTGATAATATGGCATTTACTTTGGAGAAGGAACTAGTCACCCTTAGTTCTCTTTCTTCTGCCATAGCTAAACATGAAAGCAATTTTATGCAGAGGTGTGAAGTGAGCAAAGGAAAGAGTAGTGTCGTCGTGGCTGCTTTATCAGACAGAAGGGAAAATATCCATCCCTACAGAAAAGAACTTCAGAGAGAAAAGAAGAAAATGTTGCAAACGAACCTAAAAGTGAGTGGTACCCTTTACAGGGAAATAACTTTAAAAGTAGCTGAGGTTCAGTTGAAATCAGACTTGGCTGCACAGAAACTGAGTAATTTATAATTATAATTTCTATTTGATCATATTTTAAAATATGTTTTCACCACCATGTAAGATTTTGGTTCTACTTGCTATATGCCTCCTTTGTGAAAATAAACACTGAGGCTTACTGTAGTAGAATCTTTAGTTTTGATGATGCACAAAATAAACAGCAGCAGTTCTCAACTAGGGCCATTTTGTCTCCCTCTCCTCTACCCCTAAGGGGCATTTGGCTATGTCTGGGGATATTTTTTTTTTTGGTTGTCAGAAGTTGTGGGGTCAGGAAGGAGTGAGGCAGAGGTGCTATGGGTGTCTAGTGGATAGAGGAGACCAGAGATGCTGCTAAACATCCTACTGTGCAAAAGACAGCCCCCTACAACAGAGAATTATCCAGCCCAAAACGTCAGTAATGCAGAGGTTGAGAAATCCTGTCTTAGAGTTACTTAAGTGAAGACTGGAGTGGCATAATAGTATTTTGGTCTAAATCTTTTAAAAACTTCATTTTTTTTCTTGCTTTCTGCTTAGTAAAACCTAGGATGTAAAAATCAACTTCAAATAGATAAATTAAGCAAGGTTGTAAAGATCCACAAGTTTCTGTAAATATCAATATTTCTCCTACAAAAATTTAAATGGCAGATTGTCTGGGCGAGACCTTTAAAATGAAAGTTTTTGAAACCCTTGTCAATTTGAATGTTATTACAAAGCTGCCCTGAAATCATATAAGTCTATAAGAATGTAAAAATTGTAAGGCATTTTTCAGAAAAGCATATCTCTTTCAAAAGGCTGAGTATACCTTACAGGCCACTGTTTTAAAAAAAGAAACAATGAAAATGCTTTTAAACTATCTGAAATTCCAACTCTAGGCAAAATTAAAATATAAAATTCTAACTAAAGTAATGTAAAGAATATGGTACTCCTTAGGGACTGAGAAATTTAAAAATAATTGAAAATACACTTCAGTTAAGAAGTGATTTATAAGGGGTCCAATTAGATACATTTCAAAGGGATAAAAATTCAAGCTAGTCTTTTCTTTGAAAAATAAGAATGCTGGATTAATAAGAGAGCTTCAGGAGAAAGAAAAGACACAAAAGGATACGGGCCCAAATAAATGTTCCTGATCCTTTTTACTCTAAAATCCTTAAGTGAGAGGCAAGTTTCCATCTCAGTTGAAAGAAAGAAAGATGATTATAGAATGTAGCATCTTGTGCTTGTAGCTGTGAAGTGCTAATTCTCTCATGCCTTACAAATGCTTATACCTAATGATCTTGTGATGCACATGATTTTTAGAGAATATAGGTTATTAGTTTCTTGTCTTGGTTTTTATGATGGTACATATAATAAGGGACCTCCTTTCCTAGTAATCCGTTGCAAATTGAGATAGAACTCTACAGCTGTATCCCTGTGAAATGTCAATGGAAAATATTTCAGACTTTCTCCAAATGGAAATGGAATAAATTCAGGATTGATTGTAGAAATCTGGAAAGAATATATGTCATGTGCTGTCTGTTGAAACTGCCCATGACATGTTCTGAAAGAACAACCAAATGTGTAATACAGGAAGTAAATTGTAAAGTAGAAGTGGTGAAAAAACCAAACAGTCATGTTAGTAGAGTTGCTTAGAAAAAAAAAAAAAAAACTAAACAGGATTTAATTGTAATAGTTTATGTGTAGGGAAGTCAAGATACTAAAAATAGCATATTGCTTATTTTTTAATTATCAATGCAACCAAAAGATACAGATACGCCAAATAACTTACAAGTGAATTTTGTACTCCAGTAATTTTTTTAACTTACTACAAACTAGAAAAGCCAAAGTTGAAGAACTGACACTCTTGCAACTTTGATGATTCCTTTGTCTCTTTGCATCTACAAGCATATTTTATTGACTACTGCCCTGGTCACAACTCTGAGACTCCTCTCAAAAACACAGTCCTCCCAAATTCACACTGCCAAATTGAAAATGAATTCTGTTTTGCAATGTAGCTAAGGAGATGTATGAAAACACCTTGATCCTGTACTCTTGTTGCAAATTATTTCAAACACTGTAGACCCTTTAAGAATTCTAATAGTACACAAGTGAATCTCTTATTGTCCTCAGAGCATGTCTTTATACCATGTAGAATTGACTACTCATTTTTTTCTAGCGTTAGAAAGGAAAAGATGCTATTAACTTACATCTCTCCCTGCTCTCCCCAGTAGAAACAAAAACTTCCAACTCTCTTGGCTGGAAACCTGTGTAAAACTTTGCTTTCTTTTTCCTTTTTGCCTAAAGCTTGGACAGTATCAGAAACTGAGAGGATTCCATTTTCTTCCTTGTCTTCTCAATTACAAAGATGTTACTTTCCACTCTAAGAATTTGGGAGTGAAACATCTTTCTTGTGTAACCCATCTGAAGAATTTTAGGCTTCTGCTAAAGACAGTGTGGTGCAATGGAAAGAATGCTGATACATAAACAGTATTCTTAATTCTTCAAGGGTTTGTTCTGTTTTCCATTTTGGACTTTCTATATTTGTTACTGTATTTATTGCTTTACTGCCTCAACAAAATAGCCCTGTCCTGTAAGATCCTACTATAATGAATATCCTTGCAATGCTAATGGTCTGGTCACTTTCTAGGGCCTTATTTCAATGATCCTGCCTTTCCTTTTTATTCAGAAGGGTGTCATACTATTCGGGTCCTGAACTTTAGTAAGGGCGGTAAATCAGACCCCTACCATGCTTTGACTATTCAGATTTTTTTGCTATGCTACACCTGTGAGCACCTATACTGGACAAAAGTACCTGTGTGCATAACTGTGACTCGTGATGGCCTTAGGTTCAGCTAGAAAGTTTTCTTTAGCATCCTTAACTTTATCTTTAATTATTCATTTCCCCCAGCAACAGCCACTCACCACTAAATGTACAAGCAGTACTAGAGTCAGTAAAGCATGCTATTAGTAATCAGTCAAAATATTTAACACTAGATAGCGAGTCAGTCAGGAGAGAGAAGTGCCGTCTATTGATTACCTTTTCCACATCTGTTTCACTCTTTTTCTTACTGAAACTCTCGTTTTGTCCAGGGAACTTCCTTTCCCATAGTTCATGTGATTGGGGAGGTGAATCCCATCCCTACTTCCAGAGATTAGTCCTGACTAATCTAAGCCAGTTAGTGCAAGACCTTTCCCTGGCAGCTGTTATTGGTCTGGAGTAGACGCAAGACCTAAATGGGTCTAATCAGACTGAGGGGAAGGGCTTGGTTCTTTCTGAGAAAAAGACTATGTCGGACTGAAGGTAGGTGGCCCTTATTTAAAAACTTGAGAGTTACCTTATAATCACAAGGCAATCAAGCCTTAGAATGAAATTGACACAGTAGAATGCAAATTTTTTTTATTGTTGTACCCCAGAATCAAATCTAAATCTCACCCTTTTCCCGGACTGCCGATTACTTAAAAAAAAATTCCTTGGCCAGGAGTGGTAGCTCACACCTGTAATCCCAGCACTTTGTGGGAGACCGAGGTGGGCGGATCACCTGAGGTCAGGAGTTTGAGACCAGCCTGGCCAACATGGTAAAACCTCATCTCTACTAAAAATTAAAAAATAGCCAGGTGTGGTGGCACACGCCTATAGTCCCAGCTACTTGGGAGGCTAAGGCGGGAGAATTGCTTGAACCCTGGAGGCGGAGGTTGCAGTGAGCCAAGATTGCGCCACTGCACTGCACTCCAGCCTGGGCGACAGAGTGAGACTCCGTCTCAAAAAAAAAAAAAAATCCCTTGTAACAGAACTCAAGGTTTCCATTACTTGTAATTAAAATTGTTTCTAACTGTTAAAAATGGGAAAAAGAATCCCAGAGAACAAAGCATGGGGAGTCCCAGGATAGAAACAGTTTATTACAGAAACAGGATGTTTTTACCTTTAAAAGAGTAGTAAAGAACCATCCACTCACCACCCCCATATGCCCCTTTTATTTCTGGGCAGTGGTTTGCTTTTTTTCTTTTTGAGTTTATAATTCAATTTATTATATACTTGATAGTAGTATATACCTGAAAATAGATGCTTTAATTATTTTTTGTATCTTCTTTTCTTTATTCCTTAGCTTCTCTCTGGTATTACATGAGGCCAGTTGATTTATTATACCTTCCTCATTGGGTAGAAGTATATGTCAGATTATTTAACTTGTGTCTCAATATTTCATATTTTAGAATATAAAATTATAAATGTAAGGACCATATCTGTCTAGTGTGTTTCTTAGATATCTGAATTCAGACTTTCAGTTCTCATTTCTTTATTTCTTTCGTTTTTTTTTTGAGACAGGGTCTTACTCTGTTGCCTAGGCTAGAATGCAGTGGCATGATCTCGGCTCACTGCAGTCTCCGCTTTCTGGGTTCAAGTGATTCTCCTGCCTTAGCTTCCCAAGTAGCTGGGACTACAGGTGCATGTCACAATTGCTGGCTAAGTTTTGTATTTTTAGTAGAGATGGGGTTTCACCATGTTGGCCCGGCTCATCTTGAACTCCTGGCCTCAGGTGATCCGCCCTCCTTGACCTCCTCCCAAAGTGCTGGGATTACAGGCGTGAGCCACTGTGCCCAGCCTCAGTTCTCATTTCTCCTGACAGCCATTCTCATATTCTAGCTATGTCCTCTCCAGTAGGAAGAGAAGGAAATCTTTATCAATTTGTATTGTTCTAGGAATCTTTCTGCTAGAAACAACTGGTTTAATGTCATGGGACTGTTTAGGAAATAGAATTGTATTGCTATATGAAAAGAGATGCACAGTATTATTAATTAGAGCTTATAACCTTTTCAATGATAACATATACGTGCTAAAACATGAGTGGTTGCCTTTTCGTATATACTAGGAAACAAAAGATAACCTTTCTAACTTCATTCTAACCTCATTAGAAAACAAGGTGATTATAATTTTAGTAGGTTTTTTTGTGAGCCTGATGAGATGTTCTAAGATTTAGAATGACTGAGTAATTTGGTTATGTCAAGTACAATAATAAAATCATCTTACAAATTATCCCAATAGGAAATCAATATGCTTTAATACTTGAAAGATTCTGGTAAAAGTAGTAAAAACATTGGGGGTGGGATGGGAGTGGGGGGTAATGGTGGTGGTAGAATGTGGAGGAGACCAGGATCAAATGTGTTCTTAATAGTATGCAAAATCTTAAGAAAAACTCAACATGCAGCACATGCGTTAGGCCCAGGAAGGGTGGATAGGGCTTGGTGTGCAGGCTAGTGAGGTGTTTCCTGAAGCCGGTGCCAGCTGGAAGGGGAATTAGCCAGTAAATATAAATAGTAGGAAAAAGAATTATCCACAAGATTTAGGAAAAATGTTAAAGAAAATTATAACCCATACTCGCATATCCATTTTCTATGACATGGTGCATAATATCAGTAGTGAATATTTATTGATTATTGTGTGCCAGACATTGATCTGAATGCGTAACCCATGTGATCCTTACAACCCTATAAAACTGTGCTTCCCAGGATAGTAGCTATGAGTCATATAGGACTATTTATATTTAAATCAATTAAAATACAATCAGTTTATACATTCAGTTCCTTAGTTGATCCTAGTCACATTTAAGCTGCTCAGTAGCCACATGAGGCTGGTGGCTACCATTTGGTCACTGCAGAGAACATTTCCATAATCACAGAAAGTTATATTAGGCAATGATGTTATAAAATGTATGCTGTTAACTAACTCTTATTTATCGATAAATAAACTGAGACTGAGACAGGTTAAATAATACATCCAAAGTCACATAGCTGGTAAGGAACAGAGCCAGGATTCTAATCATCCAGTCTAGCTACAGAACTTTTGCTCTTTCACCACTATGCTATTCTGTGTATAAAGTCAATTTGTAATAAAACACTATCATGTCTTGACAGTTTTATATTACCAAAATGCATTTTTTGTTAAAAAGGGAAAGTCGCATGTAATACACAATTCTATAAAAGTATAAATCTGTTAACATAATTGAATTGTCAGGGAGAATGTGGACCACATCATCCTAAATCCTGTAATGAACAAGTTATTAGAGTTGGTTGATGGCCCCAGCTGAGTTTTATCTCTTGACTACTTCCCTCCAATTATGTCTAAATGCCTGTGTATCTGTTCCCTATTTCCTCTCAGTTGTCTTTGTTAGAACCACCAGTCTCCAGAATTATTGCATTACCATTGCTGGTTCGTGCTTTGGGGATTTTTAAAATGAAAGTGTCAGTTCTCTAAATAGCCCTTTATGTAGTTTCTCTTTGAGACATGTCTAGGTCCTGAGAATCTCTGAAGTGTTTGTCAGTGGCTGGTGATCACTGCGGTTGAGGGCTTGGAATTCCAGGGAAAGGTACAAGGTGTCTAGCCAGGAAGATTTACATCTTTATTCTCTATGAGTACTATAGCACTTGAGAAGAAAAGGAGATAGAATTCTGTTTTCTATTTGTACCCTTTGCCTGCTCTAATCATTCCAAATGATATGCCTATAGAAAGCGTTTCACCTCTTGCAAATTATCAATAGTGTACAAAGTGGAAGGGAATATAGAGATCTTTTATTCAATCTACATTCTCATGCACATCTAGGTGCCAAAGATAGATAAATTTAAGACTCTTCTTGGTTTTCAAAAAGCTTGCAGAGTTGTAGGTGACACTGAGGTAATTAACACAAAGTTTTACTGCAGTTCCATGGGAACACCCTTATAGGGCACTATACCCAGTAGGGATAACCTGTGAGAGCAGGAGTTCTTAATTTTGGATAAGAGGACTCTTTGGGGTTCTGACAAAAGCTAAGGAGTTCATGTTGGGGCAGTTGTAAGAGTAAAGTGGTATTTTAATGTAGTGATGTTTTTACCTCATCATTTAGAGAGAATCTCAGAGAAAAATGTCTACACAAAGAAGTTCAAACCAAAGCACTTTGAATAGCAAAAAGGGGTCTAAAATATTTAAATCATGATTTTGAAGTATTTCTTGATTGAAAATTTGGTTTATTTTATTGGGGAACTGTAAAATAATTATATTTGAAGCTTTTTAGAATAAAATTTGTTGTAAAAATTTAAATAACATATGCATGTACATGAAAGCAAATAAAAAGTGATTATCTGAATTATTTTACCCTATTTATTGTAGTTGAAAAAACATTACATTTATCCTAGCAATTTTTAGGCATATAGTTCAATAGTGTTAAGTATATTCATGTTGTTGTATAGCAGATCTCTAGAACTTTTTCATCTTGCAAAACTGAAACTCCATACCCATTGAGCATTAATTCCCTCTCCCTCTTCCACCAGCTCTTGGCAACCACCTTTCTACTTTCTATGATTTTGACTACTTTAGATACTTCATATGAGTGGAATCATAGGGTATTTATATTTTTGTACCTGGCTTATTTTACTTAGCATAATGTCCTTGAGATTCATTCGTGTCATAGCTTGTGACAGTATTTCCTTCTGTTTAAAGCTGCGTAGTATTCCATTGTATGCATATATGACATTTTGTTTATCTGTTTATCTGTTAGACATCTAGGTTGCTTCCACTTCTTAGCTGTTGTGAATAATACTTTGATAAACATGGGTGTGCAAATAATTCTTTGAGATCCTATTTTCAGTTCTTTTGGCTATATACACAGAAGTGAGATTGCTAGATCATGTGGTAATTTTATTTTCAATTTTTCGAGAAACCTCTGTACTAGTTTTAATAATAACTGCACTATTTTACATTCCCACCAACAGTATACAAGGATTCCAATTTCTCTGCATCCTAACACTTATTATTTTCTGTTCTTTTGATAGTGGCCATCCTAACGGGTATGAGATAATGAATTATTTTGCCTTTAAGAGACCCTGGGCAGCCTTTTGAGTTTCCAGTTCAGTCACTTTTTTTTCTCTACATCAGTGGTTCTCAAAGTGTGGTCCTGGAGGAACAGCGTCAGTAACATCTGAGAATTTATTAGAAATGCTAATTATTGGGCCTTACCTGAAACCTGCTAAATCAGAAATTGAGAGTTGGGCATGGTAATCTGTATCTTAACAAGCCCTCTAGGTTATTCTGATGCACACTCAAGTTTGAGAACTCCTGCTTTACACTAATAATTCTCAGCCACAGTTGCATATAAGAATCACCTGCCCAGGTGTGATTCTGTCCTGTGCGGCTGTTCTCTTGAGTGGGGTCGTTTGTCTCTGTCCGCCTTCTCTCCCACCTAAGTGTGTGTAGCTACCCAATGGAAGATTCGATGGACGTGGACATGAGCCCCATCTGTCCCCAGAACTATCTTTTCAGTTGTGAACTAAAGGCCAACAAAGATGATCACTTTAAGGTGGATAATGATGAAAATGAGCACCAGTTATCTTTAAGAACAGTCAGTTTAGGGGCTGGTGCAAAGGATGAATTGCACATTGTTGAAGCAGAGGCAATGAATTATGAAGGCAGTCCAGTTAAAGTAACACCGGCAACTTTGAAAATGTCTATAGAGCCAACGGTTTCCCTTGGGGGCTTTGAAATAACACCACCAGTGCTCTTATGGTTGAAGTGTGGTTCAGGGCCAGTGCATATTAGTGGATAGCATTTAGTAACTGTGGAGGAAGATGCAGAGTCAGAAGATGAAGAGGAGGAGGATGTGAAACTCTTAAGTATATCTGGAAAGTGGTTGGCCCCTGGAAGTGGTAGCAAGGTTCCACAGAAGAAAGTAATACTTGCTGCTGATGAAGATGAAGATGAAGATGATGATGATGATGATGATGATTTTGATGATGAAGAAACTGAAGAAAAAGCGCCACACCAGTGAAGAAATCTATACGAGATACTCCAGCCAAAAATGCACACAAGTCAAATCGGAATGGAAAAGACTCAAAACCATCATCAACACCAAGAGCAAAAGGACAAGAATCCTTCAAAAAACAGGAAAAAACTCCTAAAACACCAAAAGGACCTAGTTCTACAGAAGACATTAAAGCAAAAATGCAAGCAAGTATAGAAAAGGTGGTTCTCTTCCCAGAGTGGAAGCCAGGTTCATCAGTTATGTGAAGAATTGCTTCTGGATGACTGACCAGGAGGCTATTCAAGATCTCTGGCAGTGGAGGAAGTCTCTTTAAGAAAATATTTTGGACAATTTGTTAACAATTTTCTGTCTTATTTCATTTCCATAACAGTTGATACCTGGCTCTCCTTTTTATAATACAGAGTGAGAACTTTCCCTACTATGTTTGATAAATGTTGTCCAGGTTCCATTGCCAAGAATGTGTTGTTCCACATGCCTGTTTAGTTTTTAAAGATGGAACTCCACTCTTTGCTTGATTTTAAGTATGTATGGAATGTTATGACGTATTAGTAGCAGTGGTCAGACATGGAAATGGTGGGGAGACAGAAATATACCAGTGAAATAAAACTCACTATTTTAGTAAAGGAAAAAAAAGAATCACCCAAGGGCTTCTTAAAAGGTTTTTCTGATCTTAAGCCCAACTCAAAGAAAAATTTTGATCCATATGGTTTAGGGGGGTTTTGCCTTGAGCCTTAGCATCAGTTTAAAAGCTCCCAAGGTTATTATTATTATTATTATTATTTTGAGACAGGGTCTCACTCTGTTTCCCAGGCTAGAGTGCAGTGGCACAATCTCGGCCCACTGCAGCCTCCACCTCTGGGGCTCAAGCAATCCTCCCAGCTTAGCACCCCCCAGTAGCTGGGACGACAGGTGCATATCACCATGCCCAGCTAATTTTTGTGTGTGTGTGTGTGTGTATATATATATATAGAATTTTTGTTTGTTTGTTTGTTTTGGTTTGTTTTGTTTGAGACAGGGTTTCACCATGTTGCCCAGGCTGGCCTGGAACTCCTGGGCTCAAGCGATGCGGCCACTTCGGCCTCCCAAAGTGTTGGGATTTTACCTGGGATTACAGGTGTGAACCACCACACCCAGCCTCCCCAGGTGATTCTAATGTACAGCCAGGGTTAAGAGCCACTGCTGTACAATCAGCTTGACCATTTCAGGGCGCAGGGCTTCACAGATTTTTCATTTTTAGTAGCATCATTGTCTTAACAATGTAATATGCTAGTGCTTCTCAAACTTGAACATGCATACTATCACCTGGAGATCTTGTTGAAATCTACTTTGTGATTCAGTAAGTCTAGGGTGGGGCCTGAGACTGCATTTCTAACAAGCTCACAGTTGATGCTGATTCTGCTGGTTCATGGGCCACACTTTGAGACTCAATAAGTAACCCTCATCAAAGTCAGGGCTTTTGTTTTGGGGAAAATTCAAGTATTCAAATAGAGCTTTGTTGTCATTCCAAAAAGTCCTCACCATCCGATGTGTTCTCTGAATGGATAAATACAAGGTAATCCATCTTTGCTGGTGTTGTGCTTTCACTGATAGAAATTTTGTACAAAAGTATTTCCCTGCATTATCTGTGTTCCAGCATCTTTGCTGATGAAAGGAAAATGAAAAGATATATGAACTTAATCTTTTTCTATTTTTACATTTTACCATTTAGGTTATTGTTCATGCCTTATGTAAATGATCATTGTGGAAGGAAGGATATGTTTTCTTTAATTCCTAAATTGAGAAATTATTCTGAATGCAGAAGCAATGGGAAGATGATGATTGTACAATGCCTAATATCCTTTATTCATTAAGACTTACACTAAAAAAAACCCAACTCAACAAATTTACACATGAAAAACATGAATAATGGTGGTTGTAACCAGTGGAAAGCATTCAAGCTTGAGTCAGTTTGATTCAGCAGCTCAGCAGGATATTAAGGAGATTGTCAGCTTCCTCCTAAAGTTGTCCCCCCACGTGTTGTGGAAGGGCTGTAACACTTCCAGGATACATATTTGCACACCACCCCATCCAGAAGAGAGATTTATGGAAGAGTGAGGAACCTTCTTTTCCAAAGAAAAATCTTCCCTCATGTCTTACTGCCCCACGTTCATTCACACATTCAATCCTGAACTATTATCTGTGGCCAGTTGAATACCCTGTATTAATTGGCTTAGGCTTGAAGATAGAGAAGGAGACTTCACATTTTACTGTTTACTACTACTGCAGTTTTTTGTGTAGGCACTTATTTATGGGTTGAATTATGCCCCCCCCCCCCACAAGATATGCTGAGGTTCTAACTCCTGGTACCTCAGAATGTGGCCTTGTTTAGAAATAGGGTTGTTCCTGCTCCTGAATGACTACTGGGTACATAACGAAATGAAGGCAGAAATAAAGATGTTCTTTGAAACCAATGAGAACAAAGATACAACATACCAGA
>NW_012117933.1:1863333-1879492 GCF_000951035.1 Colobus angolensis palliatus | reverse complement strand
TAAAGTATAATAATTAAAAAAAAAAAAAAAAAAGAAATAGGGTTGTTGCAGATGTGGTTGAGATGAGGTCATACTGGAGGAGGGTGGGCTGCATTCCAATGACTGGTGTCCTTTTAAGAAGATGGCCACGTTAATACAGAGACACAGGGAAAATGCTCATGACAAGGCAAGGACTGGAGTTATGTAGCTGTAAACGAAATATTGCCTGTAAATCATGAGAAGGTAGGAAGAGGTAAGAAAGGTTTCAGAGGGAGCCTGGCCCTGCCAACACCTTGATTTCAGACTTTTAGCCTCCAGAACTGAGGAGCAATAAATTTCTGTTGTTTCAAGCCACCCAGTTTTTGGTATTTTATTACAGCAGTCCTAGGAAACTAGTACAATATTCATTACTTTTAGAAATTAGAAAATCAAGGGTATGTTGGAAGAAGGAGGGTAGGTCATTCTAAAGGCAACAAAAAATGAAACACCATGACGTTTCCAGGGGACTATAAACATGATTGTTGGTGGTCAGTCTGTTCTAAATATCTTTACATTTTTTTTTTTTTTAGTTTTCCTCGTCTTCATTGCTACTCCCTACTTCATGCTACCATTATTTCTTAACTGGACTATTTCAGCAGCTTCCCAACTTGTCTCCTTGTCTTTACTCTTGCTTCCTTCCAGTCTTGTTCTACAAACTGCAGCCACAGTTGTGTTTTCAAAGCACAAGTCTGATCGTCCACTGCTGAAAAACTATTCATCATCTTTCTACTGTTTCAATGTTCATTCAATGACTTCCCATTACTTTTAGAATGAAGATCAAATTCCCTATATGGTGTCATCTAGCCTACCTCATGAGTCTAAGATTCCATTCCCCATCTCTGTGGGCTCTAGTCTGACATCCTTTCAGTTCAAGCACCAGCGATTTGCCTCCCACCTCAAACTCTGGACAGGCAGTTTCCATTGCTTATACTGCTTTCTCTTCAATCCTACTTCCCCATTCACCTAGTTTTATACCCATTCATTTCTCACCTCTCAGCTCTGATTCATTTCTTTCCAGTGTTCACAGTTATAATTTAATAGCTAACAATAATTATAGACAGGTCATATAGTTAACACCAATTTGAAATCATGGCTTGTTGACTCTAAAATGTAAAACCCCTAGTACTCTAACTTCCTTTTAGGCAGAGCCTATTTTCTATCTTGATCATCTTTGTATCCCATCTAACATAATGCTTTGCATGTAGTAGGTGGTAAACTAATGTTAGTGTAATTTTTTCAAGAAAACATGAATGAATGAAATGTATTACTGTTTTAAGAAAGTAAGGGGCTAGTCTTTGTGTCAGAGATGAGGGTCCATTAAGGAGCTTGTACTTCATTCTGCAGTCAGTGTTTCCCAGAATTTTTGATCACATTGGCAAGTGTCATTTTAAACACTGTGGAGACTAACATAAAGTTCACAACCTTTTCATTTTGCCAGGTCAGGACATTTAAAAATGCTACCTCTGCCACCATGATTTCATAAAACAAAGAATATATTGATACTAAATGTGTAATCATAGAATACAGATAATCTAAAGTGAATACATTTGGTTTCATGGAAAAATCACATTGTCTTTATTTTTCTCAGTCTCATTGTGCAACACACTAGTGGAAAGGTATGGATGGGCATCCGTCAGCAGGGGTCAATATTTAGGAGAATTTTGAAGGAATTTATGTTGGCACATGGCATGGTCAGCTTTTTGTTTTACATAGGTGACCATGTCATCTGTTTGGAGGCAGGATCGTAAGGGGCAAAGTAGATTCTGGAATGAGGATATTGCTAGAGTGGTCTAGGTGTAAGTAGATGAAGTATTGATTTAAATTCACAAAGGTAAGGGTGAAGTGTATTGCAGAGATATTTAGGATATATTGTCAATTGGATTTAGTTTTTCTTTTATTAATGATTGTCAATTGGATTTAGTTTTTCTTTTATTAATGATTTTTAAAGGGTGGGGAGCCAGAATCACTGGAGCTAAATATGTGTGTATGTACGTGTACACAAAGACATGCATATAACAGGCATACCTTTGTTTTTCTGTGCTTCACATGTATTACATATTTTACAAATTGAAAGCTCCACAACCCTGCATCAAACAAGTCTACCAGCACCATTTTTCTGACCTAAGGTGCTCATGTTGTGTCTCTGTGTCATAGTTTGGTGATTCCTGCAATATTTCAAACTTGTTCATTATTAGTATGTCTGTTATGGTGTTCTGTGATCAGTGATCTTTGACACTACTATTGTAATTGTTCTAGGGTGCCACAAACCACACCCATATAAGATGGCAAACTTAACTGATCAACGTGTGTGTTCTGACTACCTCCCGGCCGTTACCTGTTTCTCTCCCTCTCGTTGGACATTCCTATTCCCTGATACACAACAATATTGAAGTGAGGCCTATAGTGGCCTCTTGAGTATTCAGGTGAAAGGAAGAGTTGCATGTCTCTCACTTGAAATCAGAAGCTGGAAATGATTATGCTTAGTGAGGAAAGCAGTTGGAAGCCAAGATAAGCTAAAAGCTAGGCTTCTTGCAACAGTTAGCCAACCCGTGAATGCAAGGGAAACGTTCTTGAAATTAAAAGTGCTACTTCAGTGAACATACTAAGAAAGCAAGCCTTCCTTATCTTTGGTATGGAGAATGCTTGAGTAATTTGGATAGATCAACATTCTTCTATTACAATATTCCCTTAAGCCAAAGCCTAATCCAGAACAGGCTCTAACTCTCTTCAATTCTGTGAGAGCTGAGAAGTGAGGGAGTTGGAAGAAAAGCTGAAAGATAGAAAAGGTTGGTTCATGAGGTTTAAGGAAAGAAACCGTCTCCATAACACAAAAATGTGAGGTGAAGCAGCAAGTTATCCGGAAGATCTAACTAAGGTCATAAATAAAGGTAGCTATACTAAACATCAAATTTTTAATATAGACAAAACAGTCTTCTACAGGAAGAAGATGTTATCTAGGACTTTCATAACTAGAGAGAAGTCAATGCCTGGCTTCAGAACTTCAGAGGACAGGCTGACTCTCTTGGTAGAGATTAATGCAGCTGATGACCTAAAGACAATGCTTATTTACCATTCTGAAAATCCTAGGACCGTTAAGAATTATGCTAAATCTATTCTTCCTGTGCTCTATAAATGAAACCACAAGCCTGGGTGGCAGCACATCTCCTTACAACATGGTTTACTGAATATTTTAAGCCCACTGTTGAGACCTACTGCTCAGAACAAAAAGATTTCTGGCAAAGTATTACTGCTCATTGACAATGTTCCTGGACACCCAAATACATCTTGTAAGGCTATAGCTGCCATACATAATGATTCCTCTGATGGATCTGGGTAAATTAAAAATCATCTGGAAAGAATTCAACATTCTAGATGCCATTAAGAACATTTGTGATTCATGGGAGGAGGTCAAAATATCAACATTCAGCTGGGTATGGTAGCTCACACCTATAATCCCAACACTTTGGGAGGCCAGGCCAGGGCAGGAGGAATACTTGGGTCCAGAAGTTTGAGACTAGCCTGGGCAACACAGGGAGACCCTGTATCTACAAAATATAAAAAATATAAAATATAAAAATAGGCAGGTATGATGGTGCACACCTGTGGTCACAGCTACTCGAGAGGGTGAGGTGGGAGGATATCTTGAGCCTGGGAGGACAGGGCTGCAGTGAGCTGTGATTGCTCCACTGCACTTCCAGCCTGGGTGACAGACTGTCAAAAAAAAAAAAAAAAAAAAAAAAAATCAACTTTAACAGGAGCTTGGGAAAAGGTGACTCCAGCCCTGATGGATGACTTTAAGGGATTGAAGACTTGGTGGAGGAAGTAACTGCAGATGTGATGGAAATAACAAAAGAACTAGCACTAGAAGTGAAGCCTGAAGATGTGACTGAATTGCTACAATCTCATGATCAACCTTGAATGGATGAGGGGTTGTTTCTTATGGATAAGCAAAGCAAGTAGTTTCTTGAGATGGAATCTATTCTTGGTGAAGGTGCTGTAAACATTATGGAAATGACAACAAAGGATACATACATAAACTTAGTTGATAAAGCAGCAGCAAGGGTTGAGAGGATTGACTCCAATTTTGAAAGAAGTTCTACTGTGGGTGAAATGCAATGAAATGACGTTACATGCTACAGAGAAATCTTTCCTGAAAGGAGGAGCCAATCAACATGGCAAACTTCATTGTTGTCTTATTTTAAGAAATTGCCACAGCTACCTCAGTATTCAGCAACCACCACCCTGATCAGTCAACAGCCATCAACATCACGGCAAGATCCTCAACTAGCAAAAAAAAATTACAACTCGCTGAAGGCCCAGGTGATGGTTAGCTTTTTTTAGGAATAAAGTATTTTAAAATTAATGTATATATATATTACGGTTTTTAGACATAATGCTATTACACACTTAGTAGATTAAAGTATAATTTAAACATTTAAACATACCTTTCATATGTACTGGGAAACCAAAAAAATGTGTGGCTCACTTTATTGAAATATTTGTTTTGTTATGGTGGTTTGGAACTGAACCCAAAATGTCTTGGAGGTATTCCTGTATATGCCTAGACTTGCTTTATATCTGAACCAGAATCATCAAGAATAAGGCCTAGCTATATGTATTTTTTAAAGCTACAAATGTGATTTTGGTGCTCATCCTTAGTTAAAAACCATGAGATGGTCAGTGGAAGGAGCAGGAGTAGTCAAGGAGTACTCCCAGGTTTTTATTTTGGATTAATTATATAGAGGATTTTAGAAGAATAGTTTGAATTCCTTCAATAAATCTATCCCACTTTGTGAAAACAATTTTTATTAATGGGCTGACCTCAATGAGAGAAGCCTTCTTTCTTTTTTTTTTTTTTTTTTAAGCCTTCTTTCTTTACCCTCAGATAGTAATTCTGTTTCATCACTATGGCTTCTTTGGTACTTTTCGGTACTGAAGAGCAATCTCATTTTCAGGTATTGAAAAGTTCATTCCAGTCTATTGTCTTCAAAATGAGATTATATAAGAAAGCGAATATAATTACATTAACAACTAAAATGTACTCATCACAAGAAATGTGTAAGATCTGAATGAAAAACACCATTTAAATAATACTAAAATATTTCAAAAAATGGCTTTAAAATAGTAATATATACCATATTCGTGGATAGAAAAACTAAATGTCACTGTCAGTTCTATGTTAATTTATATATTTAACCCACTCCTGATAAAAATACCAATAAGCCATCTAAGGCACAAATCAAGCTGATTCTAAAATTCTGTGGAAAAATTTGCAAGCCAGGAAAGCTGTGAAAACTCTGAAAAAGAAAAGCATGTGGGGAAATGAGATCTGCTGTACTGGATATTAAAATATATAATATCAATAAAAGTTTGTTTCCAGTGTGCAAATAGATACCTGCTACAACAGAACAAGAAGTTCAGAAATAGGATCAAATACACATGGGAATTTAGCATATGATAATGATGACATTCCACTTTAGTGAGGGAAAGATGATCTTAGGAAATCTAAGTAGCCATCTGGGGAGAAAGGAAAGAATGTGCCTATCAGCATGATCAATTTGAAATAGAACAAAATTTCAAATTAAAAAAAATGAAACAAAAATATTAGATGAAAGCAAGGGATAATTTTCTTATTAACTTGGAGTAGGGAAGGCTTATCAATCTGTCACAAAATTCAGAAGCCATGAAGTTCAGTCACATACAGAAAGCCAAAACGTCTTCAATTTAAAAATAACAACATAAGTCAAAAGACAAGATACACACTGGAAAAACATTATTTATGACTCCTATCAGAGAAGTAACCTCCAAAATACAGAGAAAATGTCTTGAAAATGATAAAGGAAAAGAGTCAATAGAAAAAGGGGCAAGGAAACTTAAAAACAGTTAACAGAAAAAGATATGCAAGTGAACTCTTAACATGTGCAACTTCACTCAAGTGAAATGAAGATTTAAATTACATTGAAAAAATGACTTAAGAGTGAAATAAAATAGGTTGCTACAGGCATACTCTCCCACTAGACAAAACTGGATACATTACAGAAATCATCTTAAAGGCAACGGAGAACTGTGAAAATAAGGTCTAGATGAGCTAAAATTATAGAAAAGGGAGAATTTTTCCAAAGTAACTTGATAACTACACTGTTTCTCTAGGGACAGGCTGTGAATCAGGCTTAGTCCGAGGAAAGTGCTTCTGCTTGGGAACAGAAGTCAGCAACCTTTTAGCAGCTATATGGTGCTGTCATGACAAATTAAAATATTGAGGAGCCTTAAATGCAGAAACAATTTTCATTTTGGAATATTTTCATAGTTCTGTGGTTACACAAGAAATGGGAGAGCTAGCCCCAAAACTTCTAAAAGGCAGATTGAAATTTCTTTAAATTGTACAGTGCTGTCAGGGAGGAGCTCTACTTAAAACACATGGCTGGTGTCCCTTTCAAGACATTTGCCAAGTTTTGAAACGGAATGAAGTAGGAGGCAAAAGAGCTAAGCTGAAAACTTTTGAAGGACAGAACTGTCTCTGTTAACTTCCAGTGCTAAGGCGATGTATACCCTTCAGGATTTAGGAGCATGAACATACCAGAGATAACTTGAATCTTACTAAACTTGCAGTATATTTCTGATTAAGCACAAATCCTGATTGGATTGAGTTGATTAACCACTCTTATTGCCTAATGGGGTAAAAGAGAAATCCTCTCTGGTGGAAGATAAAATTATCTGGAACATCTATGGTTCTTCTATATACAGTGTCTGGCACACAATATAATATCTAGATATGTAAAGAGGAAAGACAATGAAAATCAAGAGAAAAATGCAGATCCACAGATATTAATGTTAGCAGATAGTTATAATATGTTAAATGATATGTTCAAAATAGAGGAAAGGACAAAAGATGAAAGGATGGAAAATTGAAAGCAATCAGAATACTTAAATAATAATCAGAAAGTTTAGAACTAAAAAATGCAATATCTAAAATTAAAAATAATGAATGAGTTTAGCTGGAGAGGGCACATAGCAGAATCCAGAATTAGTAAACTGAGATATAGATCAATATAAAATACTTAAACAGAAACACAGAGAGGGAAAACAAAGTGGGAAAAAGACTAGCATATAATGGACATGTGATACACATAATTGAAGCTCCAGAGGAAAAGGAGAAAGAGAATAAGGCTAAGGCATTATTTGAAAAGGTAATAACCGATAATTTGTTTAAAACTGATGAGCAACATCAACCCAGAGAATGAAGTTCACAAAACCCCAAGTAGCAAAAAAAGAAGAAACCAGACTTATGCACTTCATGGAAAATCAGCAGATAAACAAAGGCAAAGTCATTGAGAAGATCTTTAAAGTGGTGAGAGAAGATTGCCTTCAGAGAAGCAGCAGTGTAACTGACAGCTGATGTCTTGTCAGAAACAAACCCCAAAAGCAGTGGAATTAATATGTTTAAAACTGCTTATAACAAATAGCCTAGAATTCTATGCCTAGCAAAAATTTGCTTCAAAAATAAGGAAAAGATAAAGACATTTTCAGACAAAGACCAAGGGAATTCCTTTCCAGCTGTCCTCCTCTATAAGAGATATTAGGAACGAAATGATACTGGACAGAACATGGAAATGCAGGAGGTAATGAACAACACATGAAATATATGTAGTATGTAAATATAAATAATTTCTTTACAAGACAGTAATTGCCCTGTCTTGACTTTATTTGCGGAACTAAAATGCAGAACAACACTCAAAAAGAATTTAGGACAGCAAGTAGATTTTAAGTTACTACATTCTAGAAGAGTCAGGAAAATGAAAAAATTATTTGTATTATGATGTAATACAATAATGTGTTTTGTGATCTATAAGTCAAACACCAAAAGTTAATAGAAACCTCTGTGACTTAGCACTCCTAAGTAGTTACTTAAAATAAATGAAAATATTTGTCCACAGAAACACCTGTACACTAATGTTTGTGATAGTTTTATTTGTAATAGCCTCTGAAGGAAACAACCTAACTGTCCTTTAATAGCAGAATAAATAAGTTGTGGAACTTATGTTCCTACCATGGAATACTAGTTAGAAATAAAACAGAACAAAGACATGGGTTAATCTCATAAACATAATGTGTAAAAAAAACTAGTGAATATATCCAGATGTTAAGTTAACACCAAATATAATGTGATCCCCATGTTCAAAATAAAAAACTACCATGGTTCAGATTAGTGAGAGAATTCTTTTCAGGTAAAAAGAGCAACAAACATTTTTCAAAACCGTTAGAGGGAAGCAAATCTAGAAATAAAGTTAATAGGAATTTTCTAGGGTTTGTAGAACCAGAAGAAAGTTATTTCCCTCAACCACATACCTGGTTTCAAGAGAGGTCAGATTGGAAATTAATACCAGAACCCTTTGTGTTATTTGCAATGAGTAACAAGTCTTCTGCTAAAGTTGACCATTTTGTGAACTCTGCTTGAAAGGGCTCAATCTTGTGGGTTTAATTACTCTCCGCTAGTTATGTATATTATTCTTAGAAAGTAAAGACTACTTTTTAGAAAATGGCCAGTGTTCAAATCTGCGATCCACCACATACTGGTTAGGAATACTAGGCCAGTTCCTTTACCTCCATTGGCCTCAGTTTCTGTCAGGAGCTCAGGCAAGCTAGAGAGAGCTGAGCTGCCAGTTGTCAGGGCAGCTGATTAAGACCACAAGTCAAAATGAAATTAACATTCAAGTGTTCAATCCCTTACAGTGATAATGTGAAGGCTACCCCAACCCTGTTTCGTTTTCCCCCACGGCATCAGTGGAGGATCAGGCAATCCAGCAGAGTTGGCTACCTACCTCCCACAGCATCTGTTTGGCCTACAGAGAAACCAGTCACCCTTGTGCCCCTGAATCTCAGGAAGTACAGTTACTTGCACTGCTTCCTTCTCTCCCAGCGGTCAGGGGGCAGCTCTCAGACCTCTCCAAAGGACAGTCTGGCATTAGTCTTGGTGCTCCTTAAAGGTCTATGATTGCTATCAGGTCTTCCTAAGAATCATCTCGCCCTCTAGTCTGGTGGGACAGGGCAAACTTGTGAATATGTGCAGCTCAGCAAGCACCAACTGCAGAGTGAGATGCTCTTCTTCCCTTCTGACAAGCATTTCTCCCATCTCTTCAAAGGATTTTCTTAGAGTGTCCCCTTGACCTAGCGTGAAGGAGGAGAGAATGTCCCTGTGAGGAAGAAAACAAAATGCCAGGATGCTCTCATTTCTTCTCACTTTGAGATCACCTCTCCTCATTTTTCTGTCTCTCTGGGTCTCTCCTAAATAAGTTGAGTGTAGGTGGTGGTTACTAAACCAGTCTGGCAGCCTCTCACTAAGTTAGCAGCTGACTTTAGAATGAATGCACACTTGTTGCCCATTGGCTTCAGTTCTGGGGACTTAATAGGACTTCCCAGATGATAAGAAAAGCCCCATGTGAATTTGTAGCAGACTGAAAGAGAACCAGAATAATCATCTGTTTAAATAACTAGTTATATATGTCATAGATTATATTGAATGTTTTGTCTTACTCTGTTAGGGTCTATGTCATGTCATATGTCTTAACTATTTGTCAGCTGTGTAACTGAGGGTTAATTTGTTAGAGGATGGCATTTTCTGAACAAATATTTTAAAATATAATTAAAATATGAAATTGGATAGATTCTTTTCCCTGCTTAACTGGCTTTTATGACTTATACCCTCAGCATGGGGCTTCACTTTTCATATGATTTTTCTCTCTTAAGGGTTTTCTGTAATTGAGACATGTAATCTATTACTGAACTGTGATACAATTATAGTGTGTTTCAACTAAATTGATATGGCAGTTTCTTAACTAAGAATAGTATTTTAGCCATTGTGGGCATTATGGAATTTTGAGAATCAAAGCATTTTTGAGAACCAAAGCAGTTTATGGCAAAAAAACTTAGTTTTCTATATTTACTTTTATCTTTACAGCAAGAAAAAAAAAGTTGTATAGACCAGACTCATCATAACATGTTTACTAATGCAATGAAGAGAATATTTTAGACATTCTGAATATATATCTGAGACCCATGATGAATATTTATTTTGGAAAACTTTCAGATTTTCATTCTTTTGCCCTCACATTTTCATGAAATTTCTTTTTTGAAGGGGATTCCATACCTAAGAAGGAGAGAATGCATCCAAAATCATTTTAAAAAGCTTTTAAATTTGGGATCATTTTAGATTTGCTTTCAATGAGTTGCAAAAATAGTACAGAGTTCCTGTATACCATTCCTCCAGCTTTTCCTTATGTTAACATCTATAACTATAATAAAATGCATTTTAATAATAAAAATACCATTTTTGTATAAAGATCTGGACAGCTGAGATCATTGCTATCTATCTTTCTCAGTTATCTTTTTTAGATTTAAACTTTAAGAAGGTAAAATTTGGGTCTAATTGGATTGATGCCCTAACAAAATTATTTATTGCCACTACTCTGCATTTAGTAAGTCAGAGTGACTTTTGATATTAAATTGTATTACATTCTATTTATTTATGTAACCCACTTTTATTCTGTGTCTCCTATCAGCTAAACTCTTACAGAGTCCTTGTCCTTAATGAGCTTATCTTCTAGTTGGAAAACAAAAAAGAAAAATGACATGGATAATTATAATACCAACACAATGGATATTACATTACAATAAAGTTCAGTAGTTGTGGGAGTATATAAGACATGATTCTAACCCAGTCTTGGAGGATCACCAAAGGAATGACATGGGTTTCAACTGTAACATAAGGAAGTAGGAAGCATACCAGTAAAGAACAGATTATTTCAGGCAGAGGAACAAGAAGGGGAAAGGCTGGGAAGTGAGAGTTGGAGAGAGAAGGGGAAGGAGGAATAAGAGAGACATAGGCAGAGTCAGAGGGATGGAGATAGAGAAAGAGAGATAGATTAGTGTTTTCCAGGAAGAGAAAACCAACCAGGAGCATAGGACTAGGGAAGAGGGATGGATAGGTTAGTTGAGTGGTGAGAAAGGCAGGGGATGGTGAATTGTAAGGCTAGAGAAGGAAGGAAAGGCCGCATCATGAAAGTCTTGCAAAACCATGTTAAAGGGTTCACTTGGGGGACAATGGGAAGCCTCTGACTTGTTTTAACCAAGAAAGTGACATGATCTGCTTTATGTTTGGAGAGAGTACTCTGGCTACCATTTGGAGAATGGGTTGGAGTGGAGCAATACTAAGCAGGCAGTGTTAGGATGCTACTGCAACAATCTGGGTAAAAGACGTGGCCTGAACAGGGCAGTCGTAAGGCAAATGAATGAAACAGAAATATTTTGACATCCAAATGACAGAACTTTGTCATTGCTGTGTAATAGATTGCCTATTCAGGCAGATATTAAATGGGGTGCTCTTTGCAGTGGTTTCCTTGAAACAGACCTTTACAGTACTTCACTCCTTTGGTTATATAATTTTTCCTATAAAATATGTGTAGAAGAGAGAATAGAGAATAAACACACACACAAAAAAAAACCCAAACAACCAATCAAACAAAAATCAGGTTCCTCTGAGGTCTTTAGCTGGGGGCTCTTTTTCTGTATCCTATCTCTTCTTCAGTCTTGTTGGTTCTTCCATCCAGCTGCCTGTGAGATCCTCAGCTCTCCTGCGTTTCTCCTTCCCACCTCCAGTTTGAGTTCTCATTACTTCACATTTTATTTATGACAAAAAACTGTTCATTGGCTTCCCTGTTTTTTTTTTTTTTTCTCTGTTCTGCTGCATTATAACCTCCCTAGAAATCTATTTTTATCTTGATCCTCTCCAAGTGTTGGATAGTATAGAGTGGCTCTGTTTTGTGAACTAGCTCATATACAGAGTCTACCTCTGTGCATTCTGGGTCTATGTTCCGAGGGCCTTATGTCATGGGACAACCCTGCTTAACCGCTAAAACCCACCTTCTAGACCTGAGCTGCCTAATGCGTAGCCACTAGCCACATGTATGACTCAACTCTTGAAATTTGTCCAGGGGGGCTGGAGAACTGAACTTTGAATTACTGTTAGTTGATTGGCATTTAAATTTTAAAAACTGAAGCAGTTTCGTCAGTGTGGATTTGAATATTAGTGGAAGATGATTTTTTGATATTTGATGCAGTTACTGGAAAAGTTTTAAGTGTGTTTGGAACAACTTGAGTATGTGAATTCACTTTTTCGTTGCAAATTTTACCATATCTAAGTTCAGATGAAGTGTTTCTGTTGAAAATTTAGTACCCAAATTGAGATATGCTTAAGTGTGACATGCACATTCTGTTTCAAAGACTTGGTATGAGTAAAATAATGTAAAACATCTCCATAATTTTTGTATATTGATTGCATATTGAAATAATAGCATTTTGGATATACTGAGTTAGTTAAAATATTAAAGTAAATGTCAACTGTTACTTTTTGCTTTTTTAATGGGTTTATTAGAAAACTTTAAATTATGTGTGTGGCATGTATTATATTTCTACCAGATAGTGCCATTCTAGAGCAGTTTGGGCCATTTTCCTTATTCTGTCATCCCTTCAACTTAAGATTTTCCAGGGAAGCCTCAATTTTTAATATTTTCGATAACAGCCCCCCCTCAATCTTCATAAGTAACTCATACTTATTAAATTGTTTGTTTGAATGAATGTTTTGGAACATGATCCAGGCTTCTACCCAACCCCCCTAGTGTTTTCTAATGTTCTTCACATCTACAGTCTCTCTCTCTTCTCTTTTTTTTTCTTTTAATAAGGATAAGGCCTACATATGCCTCTGGGTCCAACTCAGATATGCTTCTGGGTCCAGCCCAGGTGATCTGCCCCACCCCATTCCACCCCTGTACCTTCTTTGACCAGCAGCCATGGGTTGCCCTTTGCTATCCCTCCATTCCCAGGGCACCCCACTCTCCCTACTGCTTTGCATAGCTCTGACTTCTTACATGTAAATCTTACCCTCCTTTCTAAAAATTCATCTGAGTCAACTATTATGCTTTCTCACTCCTTTGACACCCACCCATCAGATCTAATTTTTTTGAACAATACAAAGGCTCAGTAAGGACCAGTTGATTAATAGCTCAGTGAGGGAAATTCCAATATTTGAAGTCTATCCCTGTTGAGTTGCCAAATACTAAATTTCGTACTCTTAATAAATTTAAAATATATATTTATGTTTGTGCAGATGTGCAGCAGTGGAAAAAGCAGTTGCTGTGGAGTTGGCAAACTAAGACCTTTATTCCGTTTCTGTCTCTCTGGTGCCCGACCTTGGGCAAGTGCACTTCATCTTTCCGGAACTGACTTCCTTCATCTAGAAAACAATTAGATTAGGGAATCCCTAAAGTGCATTGCAAATCACATGTTTTACAAGCCTGTGATGGAAATCTTTTTCAAATGCCTTATACACTACCCTGATTTTTTTTTAAATGGAACATGGTGAACAGAAATTAGCATTTTTTTTCAAAATGTCAGAGTCATTATTAGGAATGTCAGTTATTATGCACTGACAATGTAATGCAACTAAGGGGTTATTGTGGTGTTTATGGCTGCTTACTCTCCAGAGCATGTGGTTTTTATTTTTAAATTAATGTCTGCCCTTTAATTTACTCTTTTAATGTCAGACCTATTCTTACTACTGACATCTTGACACCAGTCCTGATTGTATTAACACCTTCCCTATCCCTGTCCTACCTAATTTGGGACTTCTTTGGTGATATGGAGAAGCCTGATAGTGATAATCTTGTTTACCTTATATCTGAAATTGGTCATTTCATTTCTCATTTATTGGGTGTCTATACCCGTATGCGAGGCACAAGATGATGTAGGGGCTGAAGAGGAAATAATTTATAAACCATCTTAATAACTTCGGGGGCTTTATGGTGAGAGAAATGTATCTGACCTTTAGTGCAGGGCTTCTACATGCCCTTTTCTTCACTTCTCAGTTTCCAGCCTCTTTATGTATGAATGGCTGAGTTTCCCAGACAAGTCACCTGTGGATAATAGAGGGCTAATAATAATAATGGTTAATAAAAACAGCGGGGAACTCTCACGGAAATATGCAGAGACACAAATAGAAGAGAACGGAAAGTTCAGAAATAGACTCCCTGTGTCTGTATAGGAACTGGATGTATAATAGGAATAGTTTCCCAAAACAGAGAGAAAATAGTAGATAGTGTTTCATTTAATTCTTGCAATAAGCTTCTGAGCTAGGTAACATTATTCTCATTTTATAGATAAGGTAAAGAGTGGTTCAGAAACTTGCCCAAAGTCACAGGGGAAATAAGTGGTAGATCTGGGAGAAGGTGTTTCTTTCATCTTTGATCTACTTGACCTCAACATGAGCCACTTGATATTTTAGATCATCTTCATCCTTTTAGATGATTTACTGGTCAAAAGAAACTTAGAAAAGTGGTTCTCAACCAGAATTAATGTTTCCACTCTGCCAGGAGCATTTGATAATGTCTGAAGACACTTTTGCTTTTCACAGCTGGAGTGGAATCTGGTGGGTAGAGGCCAGAAAGGCTGCTAACGCATCCTGCAATGCACAGGACAGTGCCCAAGAATGATCCAGCTCAAAATGTCAATAATGTCGAGGTTGAGAAACCCTGTGATAGATTAAATAAAGCTCTCATTCCCTCATTAACAACATGGCTTGGATTAAAATAAAAAAAGTGTTTGAAGTCTATTTTTTATTTCTTTTTTTCCTTGGTCACAAGAGACTGAAACAAGAAACAAGTGGGAGGAAGGTGGGAAAAAACTTCTGATCCTTGAAAATACCTGGAAATATTTTAATTTTATTTTTACTATATAACATTTGTATTTTATTTGTCCTTCTTTGCCTACAAGTAAAATCTAAAAATATTCTATGTATCTGTGTAGACATTACTAATATTTGCCAAGATTTCTGATCCTCCTTTTAAAATTATTTTGTTTTATTTTATATTTGTACATTTTATTTGTTCAATTCTTTCTTTTTTATTTACATACATTTAGGGGATACAAATGCAGTTTTGATACATGGATATATTGCCTACTGGTGAAGTCTGGGCTTTTAGTATAGCCATCACCCAAATAGTGTACATTGGATAGATTAAGTAATTTCTCATCCCTCACTCACCTCCCAACCTCCCACCTCTTGTAGTCTCCAATGTTATTTTACACTTTATGTTATTCTACACTTTATGTCCATGTGTACACATTATTTAGCTCCCACTTACAAATGAAAACCTGCAGTATTTGGCTTTCTGTTTCTGAGTTATTTCACTTAAGATAATGGCCTCCAGTTCCATCTATGTTGCTGCAAAAGACATTATTTCATTCTTTATTACGTCTGAGTAGTATTCCACGGTGCATATGTACCATATTTTCTTTATCCAGTCATCTGTTCATAGACAGTTAGGTTGATTCCATATCTTTGCTATGGTGAATAGTGCTGTGATAAGCATATGACTGTGGGTGTCTTTTTGATAAGATGATTGCTTTTCCATTGGGTAGACCTTCAGTAGTGGGTTTGCTGGATCGAATGGTAGTTCTATTTTTAGGTGTTTGAGAAATCTCCATACTGTTTTTCATAGAGGTTGTACTAATTTACCTTCTCACTAACAGTGTATAAGTGTTCCCTTTTCTTCACATTCTCACCAACGTCTGTTATTTTGTGACATTTTAATAATACCCATTCTGGCTGGTGATTTTAATTTGCTTTTATCTGATTAGCAATATTGAGCTAATCAGTCTGTTCACTTTGTTGATTATTTATTTGGCTGTGCAGAAGCTTTTTTTTTTTTAACCTTTTATGGCATCTTTTTTTGATTTGGGATTCTTCCCCCCACCAACCTTTTTTTTTATTATTATTATACTTTAAGTTCTAAGGTGCATGTGCACAACGTGCAGGTTTGTTACATATGTATACATGTGTCATGTTGGTTTGCTGCACCCATTAACTCGTCATTTACATTAGGTATTTCTCCTAATGCTATCCCGCCCCCTACCCCCCACCCGAAGACAAGCCCCAGTTGTGTGATGTTCCCTGCCTCATGTCCAAGCGTTCTCATTGTTCAGTTCCCATCTATGAGTGAGAACATGTGGTGTTTGGTTTTCTGTCCTTGTGATAGTTTGCTCAGAATGATGATTTCCAGCTTCATCCATGTCCCTACAAAGGACATGAACT
>NW_012117933.1:1862457-1862748 GCF_000951035.1 Colobus angolensis palliatus | reverse complement strand
GTCTTTATAGCAGCATGATTTATAATCCTTTGGGTATATACCCAGTAATGGGATGGTTGGGTCAAATGGTATTTCTACTTCTAGATCCTTGAGGAATTGCCACACTGTCTTCCAGAATGACTGAACTAGTTTACAGTCCTACCAATAGTGTAAAAGCATTCCCATTTCTCCACATCCTCTCTAGCATCTGTTGTTTCCTGACTTTTTAATGATCGCATTCTAACTGGAGTGAGATGGTATCTCATTGTTCTTTTGATTTGCATTTCTCTGATGGCGAGTGATGATGAGCAT
>NW_012117933.1:1842607-1861090 GCF_000951035.1 Colobus angolensis palliatus | reverse complement strand
CAATTTGACTTCCTCTCTTCCCATTTAAATACCTTTATTTCTTTCTCTTGCCTGATTGCCCTGGCCAGAACTTCCAATACTATGTTGAATAGGATCCATGGTTTTATTTTTTTAATTAAGCATTTTAACATGTTTATTTTGAGAAACGAGTATAAAATGTTTTAATATTCTTTCGTGTATATCTACTGTATTTCAAAAAAAGTGTTTAAAATAAATACCAGAAGGCAATAATTTGCCTGAAGACCTGTCTCATCAAAAAGAGAAACTGAAATTTTAACCAAACAATTTGACTTTTAGTGCATGTGTCCTGTTAAAATAAATAGAGACCAGGCCTGAAGAATCCTTGGGAAGACAAATCCAGTTAGACTTCGTAAATGACCTTAACATTGCTTGATTTGCAAACATAAGCAAATACTTATGTTTTTCTTGTAAATGACTATATTAGAGAAAAAAATGAAACTTAAGGCTAACCAATCAGAAGCCTTTTTTTTTTTTTTTCCATTTGCTTTGTAGATCTTCCTCCATCTCTTCATTTTGAGCCTATGTGTGTCTCTGAACTTGAGATGGGTCTCCTGAATACAGCACACTGATGGGTCTTGACTCCTTATCCAATTTGCCAGTCTGTGTCTTTTAATTGGGGCATTTAGCCCATTTACATTTAAGGCTTATATTGTTATGTGTGAATTTGATCCTGTCATTATGATGTTAGCTGGTTATTTTGCCTGTTAGTTGATGCAGTTACTTCCTAGCATCGATGGTCTTTACAATTTGGCATGTTTTTGCAGTGGCTGGTACCGGTTATTCCTTTCCATGTTTAGTGCTTCCTTCAGGAGCTCTTGTAAGGCAGGCCTGGTGGTGACAGACTCTCTGCGCATTTGCTTATCTGTAAAGGATTTTATTTCTCCTTCACTTATGAAGCTTAGTTTGGCTGGATATGAAATTCTGGGACGAAAGTTATTTTCTTTAAGAATGTTGAATATTGGTCCCCACTCTCTTCTGGCTTGGAGAGTTTCTGCTGAGAGATCTGCTGTTAATCTGATGGGCTTCCCTTTGTGGGTTCCCCGACCTTTCTCTCTGGTTGTCCTTAACATTTTTTCCTTCATTTCTACCTTGGTGAATCTGACAATTACATGTCTTAGAGTAGCTCTTCTCGAGGAGTATCTTTGTGGTATTCTCTGTATTTCCTGAATTTGAATGTTGGCCTGCCTTGCTAGGTTGGTGAAGTTTTCCTGGATAATATCCTGAAGAGTGTTTTCCAGCTTGGTTCCATTCTCCCTGTCACTTTCAGGTACACCAATCAAACATAGATTTGGTCTTTTCACATAGTCCCATATTTCTTGGAGGGTTTGTTTATTTCTTTTTACTCATTTTTCTCTCAACTTCTCTTCTTGCTTCAGTTCATTCATTTGACCTTCAATCACTGATACCCTTTCTTCCTTCGAATTGGCTACTGAAGCTTGTGCATGCGTCACGCATTTCTTGTGCCATAGTTTTCAGCTCCATGAGGCCATTTAAGGTCTTCTCTACACCGTTTATTCTTTTTAGCCATTCATCTAATCTTTTTTCAATGTTTTTAGCTTCCTTGCAATGGTTTTGAACATCCTGCTTTAGCTGGGAGAAGTTTGTTATTACCGACTTTCTGAAGCCTACTTCTGTCAACTCATCAAAGTCATTCTCTGTTCAGCTTTGTTCTGTTGCAGGCAAGGAGCTGTGATCCTTTAGAGGAGAATAGGCACCCTGGTTTTTAGAATTTTCAGCTTTTCTGCTCTGGTTTCTCCCCATCTTTGTGGTTTTATCTACCTTTGGTCTCTGATGATGGTGACCTACGGATGGGATTTTGGTGTGGATGTCCTTTTTGTTGATGTTGATGCTATTCCTTTCTGTTTGTTAGTTGTCCTTCTAACAGTCAGGTCCCTCAGCTGCATGTCTGTTTGCTGGAGGTCCACTCCAGACCTGTTTGCCTGGGTATCATCACGGAGGCTGCGGAACAGCAAATATTGCTGCCTGATCCTTCCTCTGGAAGCTTCGTCTCAGAGGGGCACCTGGCTGTATGAGGTGTCATTTGGCCCCTACCGGGAGGTGTCTCCAAGTTAGGCTACACGGGGGTAAGGGACCCACTTGAGGAGGCAGTCTGTCCGTTCTCAGAGCTCAAACACCGTGTTGGGAAAACCACTGCTCTCTTCAGAGCTGTCAGACAGGGATGTTTAAATCTGCAGAAGTTTCCGCTTCCTTTTGTTCAGCTATGCCCTGCCCGCAGTTGTGGAGTCTACAGAGGCAGGCAGGCCTCCTTGAGCTGAGGTGGACTCCACCCAGTTTGAGCTTTCTGGATGCTTTGTTTACCTATTCATGCCTCAGTAATAGCTGACACCCCTCTGCCAGCCAGGCCTGTGGCCTTGCAGTTTCATCTCAGACTACTGTGCTAGCAGTGAGCAAAGTTCTGTGGGCGTGGGACCCGCTGAGCCAGACGCAGGATATAATATCCTGGTGTGTCGTTTGCTAAGACTGTTGGAAAAGCACAATATGTAGGTGGCAGTGTCCCGATTTTCCCGGTACAGTTTTTCACAGCTTCCCTTGGCTTTGGAAAGGGAAATCCTCTGACCCCTTGCACTTCCTGGGTGAGATGATGCCCTGCCCTGCTTTAGCTTGCCCTCCATGGGCTGCGCCCACTGTCCAACTAGTCCCAATGAAGTGAACCAGGTACCTCAGTTGGAAATGCAGAAATCACCCATCTTCACTGTGCAGAAGCTTTTAGGGCTTCTTAATGAAGTCCTATTTGTCTGATTTTGTTTTTGTTATATTTGCTTTTGAGGTCTTCGTGATGAATTCTTTGCCTATGCATATGTCCAGAAGTTTTTCCTAGGTTTTCTTCTAGTATTTTTAGAATTTCAGGTCTTACATTAAGTCTTTAATCCATCTGGAATTAATTTTTGCATATGGTGAGAGAGAGGCATACAGGTTCATTCTTCTGCATATGGTAATTCAATTTTCCCAGCACCATTTATTGAAGAGGGAATCTTTTCGCTATTGTATGTTTTTGTTGACTTTGGTAAAGATCAGTTGGCTGAGGGTATGTGGCTTTATTTCTGTGTTTTCTCTTCTGTTCCATTAATGAATGTGTCTGTTTTTATGCTAGTACCATGCTGTTTTTGTTACTATATCCTTGTAGGATAATTTGAAGTCAGGTAATGTGATGCCTCCAGCTTTTTTCATTTTGCTTAAGATTGCTTTGGCTATTTGGGCTCTTTTTAGTTCCATATGAATTTTAGGATTTTGTTCTAATTCTGTGAAAAATGATGGAATTTTGGTAGGAATTGCATTGAATCTGTAGATTGCTTTGGGCAATATGGTCATTTAAATGATATTGATTCTTGCAATCCATGAATATGGGATGTTTTTCCATTTGTTTGTATCATTGGCCATTTCTTTCATCAGTGTTTTGTAGTTCTCCTTGTAGAGATCTTTTACCTCCTTGGTTAGATGTGTTCCTAAGTACTTTATTTTTGTGTACCTGGCTATTATAGGTGGGATTGAATTCTTGATTCGGTTCTCAGCTTGAATGTTATTGGTGTATAGAAATACTACTGATTTTTGTATATTGATTTTGTATCCCAACACTTTAGTGAATGTGTCAGATCTGATAGTCTTTTGGAAGCAGTCTTTAGGGTTTTCTAGGTATAAGATTATATTATTAGTAAACGGAGATAATTTGACTTCCTCTTTTCCACTTTGGATACCTTTTATTTCTTTCTTTTGCCTGATTGCTTTGGCTAGGAATTCTAGTACTAGTGGTGAAAGTGGGCATTCTTGTCTTATTCAAGTTCTTAGGGGGAATGCTTTCAATTTTTTCCCATTCAGTATCATGTTAGCTGTGGGTTTATTGTATATGGCTTTTATTATTTTGATGTATGTTCCTTCTATGCCTAGTTTTTTGAGGGTTTTTATCATGAAGGGTTGCTGAATTTTGTCAAGTGCTTTTTCTGCATCCATTGAGATGATCATATGGTTTTTGTTTTTAATTCTGTTTATGTGGTGAATCACATTCATTGACTTGCACATGTTGAGCTATCCTTGCATCCTTGGAATAAAAGCCACTTGATCATCATATATTATCTTTTTGATGTGCTGCTGGATTTGGTTTGCTAGTATTTTGTTGAAAATTTTTGCATCTATGTTCATCAAATTCTTTTCTTATTATTTTATTTGTACATTTTATTCAATCCTCTTAAACACATTTTTTTCAATTTTTAGGTTAGATTCAGAGGGTACATGTGCAGGTTTGTTACAAGGGTATGTTGCTTGAGGTATGAATGATCTCATCACCCAGATACTGAGAATAGTATCCAGTAGGTAGTTTTTGAACCCTTGCCTCCTCTGCTCCCTCTCCACTCTAATAGTCCCCAGTTTCTATTGTCATTGTCTTTATGTTTGTGAGTTCTCAATGTTTGACTCCCATTTATAACAGAGAACATGTGGTATTTGGTTTTCTGTTCCTGGGTTAATTTGCTTAGGATAATGGCATCCAGCTGTATCCACGTTGCTACAAAGGATATGATTTCTCTTTTATGGTTGTGAAATCAAATAATAACTATATTTATGGGGTATAATGTGATACTTTGATATATATATTTACAATGTGGAATGATTACATTAGGCCAATTAAATCTCTACTCACATACTTATTTTTTATGGTGAAAACATTTAAAATCTACTCTTTTAGCAATTTTGAAATATACAATGCATGACTTTGCCAAGAACACATAATGGAGAAAGGACAATCTTCAATAAAAGGTATTGGGAAAACGAGATATCCACAAGTAGAAGAATGAAATTGGACCTGTATCTCACACCATATACAAAAATCAACTCTAAATGAATTTTTCTTAGGCTGGGCATGGTGGCTTACACCTGTAATCCCACACTTTTGGAGGCCAAGGAGGGAGAATCACTTGAGTCCAGGAGTTTGAGATGAGTCTAATCAAGATAGTAAGACCCTGTGTCAAAAAAATAATAAATAAATAAAAAGATAGGAAAAAAAGAGAAAGAAAAAATGAACTTTTCTTTGAGTGTACATGGTTTTCAAAATTTTTAAAAAATTTTTAAATTTTTAATTTTTGTGGGTTCATTGTAGGTCTATATATTTTTGGAGTATATGAGGTGTTTTGATACAAGCATACAATGCCTAATAATCACATCATAGAGAATGTTGTGTTACAATCCAATTATACTCTTTCAGTTATTTAAAAATATACAATTATTATTGACTGTAGTCACCCTGCTGTGCTATCAAATAGTAGGTCTTATTCGTTCTTTCTATTTTTTTATACATTTTAACCATCCCCACTTACCCCAAGTCCCCCGATATCCTTCCCAGCCTCCGGTAACAATCCTTCTACTCTCTATCTCTGTAAGTTCAATTGTTTTGATTTTTAGATCCCACAAATAACTGAAAACATATGATGTTTGTCTTTCTGTGCCTGACTTATTTCACTTAACATAATGAGCTCCAGTTCAATTCATGTTGTTGCAGATGACAGGGTCTCATTCTTTTTTATGGCTGAATAGTGTTCCATTGTGTGTATGTACCACATTTTCTTTGTCCTTTATCCATTCATCTGATGAGGGACACTTAGGTCACTTCTGAATCTTGGCTATTGTGAATAGTGCTGCAACAAACATGGGAGTGCAGCTATCTCTTTGATACACTAACTTCCTTTCTTTTGGGTATATATCCAGCAGTGGGATGACTGGATCATATGGTGGCTGTCTTTTTAGTTTTTTTAGGAAACTTCAAACTATTCTCCATAGTGGTTATACTAATTTACATTCTCACCAAAAGTGTACAAGGGCTCCCTTTTCTCCACATCCTTGCCAGCATTTGTTATTGCCTGTCCTTTGGATATAAGCCATTTTAACTGGGGTGAGATGATATCTCATTGTAGTTTTTTTTTTTTTTTTGAGACGGAGTTTCACTCTTGTTGCCCAGGTTGGAGTGCAGTGGCACAGTCTCGGATTACTGCAACCTCTGCCTCCCTGTTTCAAGCGATTCTCCTGCCTCAGCCTCCTGAGTAGCTGGGATTACAGGCGCCCACCACCACACCCAGCTAATTTTGTGTATTTTTAGTAGAGACGGGGTTTTGCCATGTTGGCCAGGCTGGTGTCGAACTCCTGACCTCAGGTGATCCACCCACCTCGGCCTCCCATCATTGTAGTTTTGATTTGCATTTCTCTGATGATCAATGATGTTGAGCACCTTTTCATATGGCTGTTTGTCATTTGTATGTCTTTTTTTGAGAAATGTCGATTCAGATCTTTTATCTATTTTTTGATGGGATTATTAGATTTTTTTCCCCTATAGAGTTTTTTGAGCTCTTTGTATATTCTGGTTATCAATCCCTTGTCAGATGGGTAGTTTCCAATATTTTCTCCCAATCTGGGCTATCTTTTCACTTTGTTGATTGTTTCCTTTGCTGTGTAGAAGCTTTTTAACTAGACGTGTTCCCATTTATACATTCTTGTTTTGGTTGCCTGTGCTCGCAGGGTATTGCTCAAGAAATTTTTGCCCAGACCAGTGTCCTCAAGACTTTCTCCAATGTTTCCTTGTAGTAGTTACAGAGTTTGAGGTGTTAGATTTAAGTTTTTAATCCATCTTTATTTTATTTTTGTATATGGTGAGAGATAAGGGTCTAGTTTCATTCTTCTGTATATGGATATCCAGTTTTCCCAGCACCATTTATTGAAGAGACTGTCTTTCCCCCATTGCATATTCATGTCATTGTTTCAAAAATGAGTTCTCGGTAGGTGTGTGGATTTGTTTCTGTGTTCTCTATTCTGTTCCGTTGGTCTATGTATCTGATTTTATGCCAGTACCATGATGTTTTTGTTTCTATAGCTCTGTAGTATATAATTTGAAGGCAGGTAATGTGTTTCCTCCAGCTTTGGTCTTTTTATTCAGGATAGTGTTGGCTATTTTGGGTCTTTTGTGGTGCCATATAAACTTTCATATTGTTTTTTCTATTTCTTTGAATAATGTTGTTGGTATCGATAGGGCTTGCATTGAATCTACAGATTGCTGTGGGTAGTATAGATACTTTAACAATATTAATTCTTCCAACCCATGAACATGGAATATTTTTCCATTTTTTTGGTGTCCTCTTCAATTTATTTCTTCAGTGTTTTATAGTTTTCATTTCTTTGGTTAACTCCTAGGTATTTAATTTTATTTGTAGCTACTGTAAATGGGATTACTTTATTTCTTTTTTCAGATTGTTCAATGTTGGCATATAGAAATGCTACTGATTTTTGTACATTGATTTTCTATCCTGCTACCTTACTGAATGTATCAGTTCTAATAGTTTTCTGGTGGAGTCTTTAGGTTTTTCCAAATATAAGATCATATCATCAGCAAACAAGGATAATTTGACTTCTTCCTTTCTAATGTGGATGCCCTTTGTTTCTTTCTCTTTTCTGATTGCTCTAGTCAGGACTTCCAGTACTATGTTGAATAACAGTGGTGAAAGTGGGTATCCTTGTCCACTGAGGGATTGTGTTACACATCTTAGAGGAAAGACTTTCAGTTTTTCCCCATTCAGTATGATACTAGCTGTGGATCTGTCATATATGGCTTTTATTATGTTGAGGTATGTTCTTTCTATACCCAGTTTTTTGAGGAGTTTTATCATGACGGGATGTTGAATTTTATGAAATGCTTTTTTAAGCATCAGTTGAAATGATCCTGTGGTTTTTATTCTTCACTCTGTTGATATGATGTATCACATTGATTGATTTGCATATGCAGAACCATCCTAGCATCCCAGGGATAAATCCCACTTTGTCATCATGAATGATTTTTTTTTAATGTACTGTTGAATTTGGTTTGTTAATATTTTGTTGAGGATTTTTGCATCAATATTTATTAACAATATTGGCCTGCAGTTTTCTTTCTTGATGTGTCTTTGTCTTGTTTTGGTATCAGGGTGATATTGGCCTTGTAGAATGAGTTTGGAAGTGTTCCCACCTCCTCTGTTTTTTGGAAAAGTTCTAGTAGGATTGATATTAGCTCTCCTTTAAATGTTTGGTAGAATTTAGCAGTGAAGCCACCGGATCTTGGGCTTTTCTTTACTGGGAGACTTTTTATTACAGCTTTGATCTTGTTACTTTATTGATCTGTTCAAGTTTTGGATTTCTTCCTGGTTCCATCTTGGTAGGTTGTATGTGTCTAGGCATTTGTTCGTTTTTTCTAGATTTTCCTTTTTTTTTTTTTCTTTTTGGCATATGGTTGCTCATAGTAGCCATTAATGATCCTGTGAATTTCTGTACTATCAGTTGTAATGTTTCCTTTTTCATTTCTGATTTTATTTATTTGTATGTTGTCTCTTTTTTTCAGAGTCTGGCTAAAGGTTTCTCAATTTTATTTAACTTTTCAAAAAACCAAGTTTTGATTCATTGATTTTTTTATATTGTTTTCTTCATTTGTGCAGGCTTTCTTAAAGTTAGTATAGTCATGTAACCACAATGTGAGTTGCAGATTAATGTGTTTAAAAAGCAGTTCATGATGGGAGTGTGTATTGATACGGAAAAGCCATAGAATCTAAGCATCGTGGAGAGTAGTAGTCCTGCCCAGTCTCCCACATCTGTTGAAGACATTGTATGAGTAATAAATAATCTTGTTATGCTGCATCACTGAGAACTTTGATAACTGCAGCATATCCTAACTTATCCGAATACATCAAAATTAATTAGCAACTCTTCAGGAATCCTTGAACTCCCAAATTTCAGAGATATAGCCTCTGCTTTAGCAATCATGATATATTATTTCTCATACATATTCCTTCACACTGCTTTCTTAAATTCTGTTTAGCATAGAAGTCCAAGAGAAATGTTAGCCTCCATAAAACTCTGGTGACTCTGCAGTAAGTACCAAATGGTCTCACATATAGTTGTTGGGGCTCTGTGTGAAAGAGATTTTTTTAGGCTTTGGAAATGCACCTTATGTCTGAAATGATTTCTGTTGGCATTAAAATATGTCCTGAATTGTGACATCTCAAGCTTGATGACTTTTACCTGCCTATTATATACATTCTATTATATAAGATATAATGGAAATTGATTTAGTTTCCTGAATTTCTAACTTAGAGTTTGTGAAAATTCTAGGACAATGATAATAAACCTCTCCCTTTTCTTCCACACACTTCTCTCTCTCTCTTTCTCCTCGTTTGAATCAAACCGTGTCATTATTTGTCTGCACCATTGGAAACAATATACCTTTTTTGTAAATTAAGGATCTGGAAAATAAATGCCAATTTTTAAATAATCATTAGTCATCTTGTGAAGTTAATTCTTTTCTCAAGTCTGACATGATTTTCCCAATACCCTTCAATAAGTGTATTCATTTTAATGTATATTTTATGTATTTATCATTGTATATTCACTTTGACAGAAGTATTTATTTACTTCATAGCAATTCTGTGATTTTCTTGTATGGGCTATAACTATAACCAAAGGGTTAGCTGTCTGGAAATTCCTAATTTTTTAAGCCTTACAGGAATTGAGTCTCCTTTTCCTCTGTTGTTAAATAAACTTCCCTGAGACACAATTCCTCAGGTTGTAAAAAATCTAACACCCTGGCTAACATGTCTGTTTAGCTGTGTGCATCTCACTTTCTTGTGGTCAGTCTACACGCTGGCCTGCTTCCCTGTCACCCCTTAGATGATGGTGGCTACTGTCTTCTTCCCACACCAGCTCTGCTCTTGGTACACCTGCATCATCTCTGACTTGGACACTTCTCTGTACGAATACAAAATGCCATTGGAACAAATTTTTATAGAAGGTTTA
Source organism: Colobus angolensis palliatus (assembly GCF_000951035.1). Taxonomy (NCBI): domain Eukaryota; kingdom Metazoa; phylum Chordata; class Mammalia; order Primates; family Cercopithecidae; genus Colobus; species Colobus angolensis. The sequence goes on along the minus strand of NW_012117933.1, from coordinate 1,851,259 downwards.
GGAGTAATAGAGAGGGTCACAACTCAGAACAGTGAAGACAAGCCATGTAAAATGGAATCAAAGGCACTCCAGTTCTCTAGAATCTTTTGGCCATCCTCATCCCTGGGAAATTCTCAATGCATGTCTCTCTTCTCAGGCTGCAGCATCTCATCACAGTACTGGGCTGTCTTTCATTTTCACACTTGTCTAACTTATCCTCTTCCCTCCTTTCGCAGGGTCCTCACTCCCTCTCTATCAAACTTTTCTCACTTCCCTCCTTTGAAACTCATAATTCCTCTTACTCTTACTTGTATGTACTACAATTTGCCTAACCCAGTCTTTAACTGAATCTACTCTGGGTATATACCCTTTAGAAACATGTGTTTTCAGATTAGCATTTTCTGTAACACAATCACATTGTTAGACGTGGGACTCCTACTCACCAATTTTTAGAACAAGGGGAAGCAATATAAAGTATCAAGGCATTCGAGAAGGATAAGAAGGACTAGACATCCTTGTGGGCAGGAGTAGCTTGTGAGTACAGGAATGTTGTTGAGCCGCAGTGAAAGGGATTAGAGCGGTCAGAACGGGCCATGTAATGGAGGATCTTGGGAAGAATCGTGGGCAGAAGGAAGTTATTGAAAGGTGAAAGATGCAGAACATCGTGCTCAAAACTGCTTTCTAGAAAGATCACTCTAACCGCAGTCAGAGGGGCAGAGTGGAGTCTGGGAGAATAGTTACAAGACATTTAGTCCAGAAGGAAATACAAAATGCCTGTGCTGAGACAGAGCAGTGTCATCCCTAATGTGTTTGAGAGTTATTGAGAAGGTGGGATTGATGGGGGTTGGCAGCTAGATGGACCAATAAGTCAGTGAGAGAATGAAGCTGGCTTGAGCAGTTTAGCAGGGGTGATGGTGTGTCCTCCGCGATAAGGGAGCAAGGAATCACGAATAGTTTGGGGTGGAGGTGGAGAGGCCCATGGGTTCAATTATTCCTGTGGTTAGTTTCAAGTGCCAGTGTGACACCATCTTAAATATATTGAGTAGCAAGCTGTGGACCCTCAGACACTGGCACCCACAGCTTTAACACACTTGGTTTTGAATGTTCTTGAGGTTCATGACATCACTAAAGCACAAACGTGAATCAAGAGGTAAAATATTGGTGTTTAGGAGTGATCACGTAGCCTGTGAGTGCGACTCATGCACGCACATTTTTGGAGATCAGGAGAAGTCAGGAATGGTGGGCTCAGGGAGAAGTGGTGGTGTCTAGTAGTGTGAGAAGGAGGAGATGATAAATACAATTGAGGCATGTGGAGTTTGAGGGGACAGAGTGACATACAGGGGACATATCCAAAAGCCACTGAAAAATCAGGACTGGAGCTTGGGTGGTATCAGGACGGGAGGTATATATCAGGAAAACATAAGTTTGGTTCATTTTGCCAAACTGCAGCCTTTGATTTCTTAGTTCTGTTAAGTGGTGGAGCTGAGAAGCAGGCCTTAGCTTTTGGAATTTTCTGAACTTTGTACAAGGCAGCCTGTGAAAATTGGCAGAGGCAGGTTAGGTCTTTAACAATCTATGAAGGGATTCAGGTAATAAATTTGGAAGAGGATGAAATATAATCCATATCAGCAGAATTATATCTTCATTATGTCTGTCTGCTGTGGGTAGAAAACAAGCATGGCATTTGAAGATAGAAGATGTAATAAGTTTTCACTTCTGTCACTTTAATTTTCCTCATTTTAACTTTTCTGATGTCTACGTGATGCTCCTCCCCTAACCAGAAAAAAAAAAAAAAAGAAAAAGAAAAAAGTTGGCTGGAGTTTCTTCTCCTCCTTAATCTCCCTTCCCTTCCACACACACACATACACACCCAAGGAGTTGTTATTAGGTAATTTCCCTTCAAAAGGCATTTCAAAATGTAATTTCTTCATCGGTGAAGAAACACATGGTGATCATTTAAAAATACTGAGTGGCAAAGGAATTCCTGAGTTTTTTTAAGATAATAGATTAAACTGAAGCCTTGTTCTGCAAAGCATTTGCTGATGCCAGATTTAGGGCTGAAATCCCAGTAGCATCTCTGCTTTGCCCCAGCACAGTACATGCCTGTGGCTAATCAACATACAGGTCTTGAAATCCCTGGTTGATCTGTACACCTTGTCCCTAGGAATAAAAATCATTCATTTTGGGAGAACTTGAGCCTGGATTGTTCATAACCAGTTCTTTTTGTGTATGCAAACTGGTTGGTTTCTTGGAGTTAGAGACAAATTTCTGAGATCAGGACCACGGTTTGACCTGGATAACTTTTCTCCGCCCATGCAAACATCTTGGCTCTCATAATGAAACTTGATTGTCATATACTGGAATGACAAGAATTTATTCAAGTTTCAGCACTACCTAAGATCTGAAGATACCAGCATTTGTGTGAAACTAGTAGGCCTCACAAAACCTAAAAAGTTAGCACCAGGTGGCCCTAGATAGGGTCAAATGAAACTAGTAGGCCTCACAAAACCTAAAAAGTTAGCACCAGGTGGCCCTAGATAGGGTCCCACACTGCCTAGATAGGGTCCCACCCTGCCTCGATAGTGTTCCACCCTGATAGGGTCCCACCCCTGCCAATTCCGGGAAACAACCTCATGAGGTCCCACCCTGCCAATTCCAGGGGTCTCACCCTGCCTCAAAGTTCCCGGAATTATCAACTCCAGGAAAGAACCTCATAAGGTCCTGCTCTAACCAATTAAACTAAGACCCCTTGCTCAGGCTATAGCTAGACCCAATCATTTTACGCCTTAAGCTTTGTTTGAATTTCGCGCCATAAGCTGTGTTTGAACTTGTGTTAGCATATATAAACAGCCTGTAACAAGCAGTCGGGGTCCCAGGACCAACTTAGAGCTTGGGACCCTAGCGCGCTAGTAATAAATAACTCTCTGCTGTGAACTTCGTGTCGGTGATCCTTCGCGACGACCCCTGCCCAGGAGGGAATCGAGAGTTTGGTTCCAACAGTGCTCTAATTTTTTCAGAATTTCTTGTATTCCATGCATATTGACACTTTCTCTGTCTGAAATTCATTTCAAAGGAACATGGTAGAAATCATAGCCTGATGACTTTAAAGGAAAGAATTTATTGACTGAAGGCCTGTGCATTTCTTGGATTGTTTGATAGCACTTCAGCTTACAAAACAGAAGAAAAGGAGTGCCAGATCCAAGTGTCTAACATCCTAATTCACCTGGACGTCCTATAGGCGCATTAATTCAATCTGGGCCAAACTAAACTCATCTGTCCTCATATATTACTTCTCTTCCCATATTCATGTCCACCACCCATGCAACCACTCAATCAAGAAGCATCAGGGGTAATGCAAGACTTTGGCTTCTTCACCAATTTTCACTTTAAAAAATTTTTATCTCTAAAAATCTCTTATTTTCATTCCTTCTTCTGCTTTCCCAGCACTTTCCTTAGGTCCCCACCATGTCTCATCTGATCTGTGGCACTAATAGTGTACCATTGAATTTTCCTGCCTTCAGACAGCTTACCATCCCTGCTCCTAGTGATTGACTCAGCTCTCCTTAGAAAATGATCTTTCTATATTGCAAATCTGATTACTTTATTACAATTTTAGACCCCTCAGTGGTTTCCCATAACTACAGGGTAATGTCTGAACTCTTTAATATAACTTCCAAGACTTTCCCTCTGTAATTTGGTCTCTACCTTCCCTCTTTACCCATGGTCCACCATTCTGCTGTGTGACCCAACATTTTAGCTGCATCGTATGATGGCATGCCATCCTATGATATACCAAGTTTTGTGGACTTGGCATTCATTTCATGTACCCTGCATATATATTTTTTCTCTACCTGAAGTGCCCTTCCTCCCCCTTGTCTGACTGGCAAACTCCTAGTTGTATTTTAAGAACATCTTATCCTTGTTTTCCTTAACCCCACCCTCAACACCACTTAAAACATTGCCTTGAATGATATTATCTGTAATGTCTATCTTCACAATACATCTGGGAGCACCATAAGAAAGAGCCATGATTCATTTATCTTTAGTATCTAAACTTACCACAGCAAAGGGAGGAAGATAAATCATGTGACCATAGTCCCAAGGTTTCAAGGAAATCATGAGGCTCTTAAAGGAGACTAAGTCACAGAGCTCTTCTTATTGTCCATTTGCCTATTTCTTTATGTTTTCTGGGGACTGGAGTCTTTAAAATTCATTGTTTCTAGCAGTCATCAGTCCTCATGGCCTGAGGACATGATGTTAATAAGACTAAGTGGAAGGGTGGCTACATGAAATGTATAAGGGGCCAGTGGTCATTTTTAAACTGAAGGGAATTTTGAGATAATCATCATGCCCTAGAGCTATGTTTTTCAAACTTTGAAAAACACGATCCCCAGAAGGACATATGATTTTGTCATGACCCAGTACACACACACACACACACACACACACACACACAATAAAATAAATGGAAAAAAGTTTATAAAATACTTTACTATATGGCACACATTCTGATATTTTCTATTCCATGTAATCTATCCTATTCTATTTTGTTTTTTAAGAAAAATCTGTTTACAACCCATCAAATGATTTCACAACTCATCAATGGGTAATGACCTGTAGTTTGAGGAATCCTGTTATCCAAGCGGCCTTCCTTTCACTCAGGTGCATGGTTGTATGTGGCTGAAGATGGGCCACATCCCCAGAGGCCCTAACAGGAAACAACTGTTTGTGGGAGGGAGTGATTAATGGTTGGTGGGATCAGTATCAGCTGCTGAATAGAATTCCTTGCATTTTAAAGACCTGAAAGAAGAGTGCAATGTAGCCAAATCCTGACTCTTCCAAGAGCTGAAGAAAGTTGCCTGATTAACAGAACCTGAACTCAGAGACTGGAACCTTTGATGACCGTTAGGTCCCAGCTACTTAGGTCACAGGGATTTGGAAGCCAATGCCATGGTATCACCATTTGAGAATGCTTCCAGCAGCCACACCCAGGGTCAATCTAATCAATGTGGTGCTTCTGCTTCTGCTTCGGTAACTTCTACTGCTGTGGTCGTTCACTGTGCATATCAAAATGACTGACAATTATCAGCTCAGCATGTAAACAAAGCCCAAGCAGAATTTAAATCACTTACTAATGAGCAGTGGTGTTTGTCAAAAGAACACTGTTGTTTATTTCATTGGATTTCACATACAAAAATATTGTATTTTTGCAATCATGCCAGAGGGGAAGTGAGGAAATTAGAGATCAAGAAAGATGCAAACAGACCAAAATGACAAGTACTATAACTTTCAAAATATCTTAAGCCAGGTTTTAAATGAAATCATGCAATTAAATTATTTAATTAATGTAGTCTAATGTTTATTAAAGTGTTTATCTGCTGTTCCCCAAGCAGGTACAGAATACATGTGGGTTCCATACAAGAGGAAACTTCAGCTAGTCAGTATGTGTTTTTGATATCTCCTGTATTCGTTTCCTAGGGTTGCTGTAACGAAGTACCACAAACTGGGTGGTTTAAAACAAGAGAAATTTAGTCTCTCGCATTTCTGGAAGCTAGAAGTCTAAAGTCATGGTACTGATAAAGCCATTCTCTCTCTCTCTCTCTCTCTCTCTCTCTCTCTCTCTCTCTGAAAGCTTTAGAGGATTTTTCCTTGTGTCTTCCTAACTTGTGGCGGTTGTTGACAGTCTTTGGCTTTCTTTGGCTTGTAGATGCATCATTCCAATCTCTGCCTCTGTCTTCGCATGACATTCTGTGTGTTGCTGTCTTCACATGGCATTCTCCTGTCTGTCCCTCTCAGTTTAACAGTGTTTCTGCTGGTCTAAAATTTTCAACAGTTTGTCGGCCTTCCATGAAACTCACAGGGTTCCGAGCCATTAGACATGAGTGTTCTTCATAGATCCTTCCTGGATACCCCTATCAATATTCTTGGCTGCTGCTGAGATGGTTGATTGGATCCTTAATCTCTTTACCCAGCGGTTGTCTAGTCACACCCTTGATGTTCTTTCCAGAGCATACTCTCTCACGTTTTGCTGTTATCTGAACAGACTCAGAATTTTCCAAATCATCAAGTGCTGGTTGCTTTTTACATAACAATTCTCTCCTCAATTTATCTCTTTCTTCTAGAGTCTTGCTATAAGCAGCAAGGAGAAACTAGACTACACTTCCCATACTTTGCTTGGAAATCTCCTCAGTTAGATATCCAAGTTCATTACTTACAAATTCTATTTCCCACAAAACACTAGAACACAATTCAGCCACGTTCTCTGCCACTTTATAATAAAGATCACCTTTTCTCCAGTGTCCAACAACATTTTCCTCATTTGTCTGAGGCCTTACCAGGGCACCTTTAACATTTATATTTCTACTAGTATTCTGTTCATGATGATATATGTATTCTGACTTGATAGAAGCTTTCTCTGCTGTGCTCCTCACTTCCCTCTGAACCCTGTCACCTTTAACATCTATATTACTTTCAACTATCTCTTCAAGGCAATCTAGGCTTTTTCTATCAAGCTCTTCAAAATTCTTTCAGCTTCTACTCATTACTCAATTCCAAAGCCACTTCCACATTTTTAGATATTTGTTACAGCAGCACCTCACTTCCCAATACCAAGATCTGTATCAGTCAGGGTTTGCCAGTGAAACAGAACTAATATGATACATACATATCCATATCTATACCTGTATATCTTTATATCTTAATGATACTGGTGGGCTAGAGGAGGTCCCCAGACACTGGTGGGACCTCAACCCTGGCCAGTGTCCGGGTCCTTGACAACTTTGCAAGAAGGAATTTAAAGACAAGTCAGAAAATAGTGAAAGTATGGAGATTTTTTGCAAAGCAAAATACACACTCAAGAAAGGGGAGTGTGAGAGTACTCAAGAGAGTACTGCACCAACAGTGTTTGGGGTTTCTATCTTTATGGGTTTCTTTAACTGTGGGGTGGAATATTCATGAACATTTCTGGAAAACTGTTAAGATTTCTCAACTGTGGTGCCACCCGTTTTTGCACCAAATATGAGTGTTCCTGGAACAATCATGGTGCTGGCAGATAAGTGGTTTAGTATGTTAATGAGCATATAATGAGGTTCTAGGTGAAACCTAGGTTAATTCTAGTGCCATATTCAGTCCAGTTGGTCCAGCCAGCATAGTCCACATCCTGTTTTTTAGGATTTTATTGGCCCTTAGCTTATGCAGCAATTTCACCAGTTTCCTTTTTGTCATGTGAAACTGCTGCCTGGAATTTTCTATTCTCTTAATCATGTCTACAAAATACCTTCACATCAGCATCTAAATTGGTGTTTGATTAAATGACTGGTTACTATAGCCTAGCCAAGTTGACAAGAAAACCCTAACCATCACACCCCCAAAGTCAGACTTGATCACATTCTGTCATGAATTATCAAGCATCTGATCCTTTATAGGCTCAAACTATTCATTATTTATGCTTTTATTTATAAGTTTTCAACTTCATACTTAGCCAGAAGTCTCTTATATTTGTTTTGTTTTATATCTTTGTTTTAGACTACATATGATTTTGAAAATGCAATGTATTAAATACTCTCCTTTTGGGTATCATACCTCTATGTAACACATATTACTTATTTTTTTGTATTAAGAAAAGCATTTTGAAGGCCAGGCACGGTGGCTCACGCCTGTAATCCCAGCACTTTGGGAGGCTGAGGTGGGTGGATCACGAGGTCAGGAGATCGAGAGCATCCTGGCTAACACAGTGAGACCTCATCTCTACTAAAAATACAAAAAATTAGCCAGGTGTGGTGACAGGTGCCTGTAGTCCCAGCTACTTGGGAGGCTGAGACAGGAGAATGATGTGAACCCGGAGGTGGAGCTTGCAGTGGGCCGAGATCGCGCCACTGCACTCCAGCCTGGGTGACAGAGTGAGACTCCGTCTCAAAAAAAAAAAAAAAAAAAAACCCAGAAAAGAAAAGCATCTTGAATTTTAAAAAGTTCTTTAATGATACTGAGTTTTTTATCATAGGAAGTTTTCACACCCACTTGCATGATATGGTATAACATTATGGCTGACAAATTGACCATCACAGGGCTGTGTGCTTGCTTGCTAAGGTCTTAGAGTTATAAGAGACACAAGAGTGGATGCATATGATAGAGGAAACACTTGGCTACCCATTGGAATCACCTAGGGAGCTTTTACTCATTGCATACCAAGTCAAAAAGGCTAGGGGTGGTAGCCAGTATAAGTATTTTTTTAAAGCTCCCGAGATGTAGTTTTAAAATATATCCACAAATTCTTTTTTTTTTTTTTTTTGAGATGGAGTCTCGCTCTGTCACCCAGGCTGGGGTGCAGTGGCCGGATCTCAGCTCACTGCAAGCTCCGCCTCCCGGGTTTAGGCCACAAATTCTTTAATATTCCTTTCTTCAAGAAGCAAAACCTAACCCCTCCCTCCTTGAGAGTGGGTTGGATTTAGTGACTTGTTTCTTTTTCTTTTTGTTTTCTTTCTTTTTTTTTTTTGATGAAATCTCCCTCTGTTTTCCAGGCTGGAGTACAGGGGCATAGTCTTGGCTCACTGTAACCTCGTCCTCTCAGGTTCAATCGATTCTCCTGTCTCAGCCTCCTGAGTAGCTGGGACCACAGGTGAACACCACCACACCTGGTTAATTTTTATATTTTTAGTAGAGATGGGGTTTCACCAT
>NW_012117933.1:1838574-1842022 GCF_000951035.1 Colobus angolensis palliatus | reverse complement strand
GAAAAATATATAAAACCAACCAATAGGATATATATACATATATATATATGTATATATATCCTATTGGTTCTGTTTTTCTGGAGAACTCTGAGTAACACAGTTTTCTACCAATAGCCACGTTGGAAACCCTACATACACATATCCTATTGGTTCTGTTTTTCTGGAGAACTCTGACTAATACAGCTTTCTACCAACAGCCACGTTGGAAACCCCAGTCAAGCCTTCAGATGACTAAAGCCTGAACTGACATCTTGACTGCCAATGTGCAAGAGATGCTGAGCCAGAACTCCCAGCTAAGCTACCTCTAAATTCCTGACCCACAGAAAGTATGTGAGACAGTAAGTGCTCATTGTTTTAAGCCACCAAGTTTTGTGGTAATTTGTTATGCAGCAATATGTTACTACAACCATAGGTGATTCCAACGTGTAGCCAAGCTTAAGGACCATGGCCTTAGTCTTCTGTCAATAAAAATCATGAAATATCTGCCTTTTAGGCACTCAAAGGGATCTTAACCACTTATTTGTATTATAAGGCACCTATCAAATGTCTAGCTGAAGCAACAGATCTGTAGTGCTACCTCTTTTTCACTCCTTAATATTTTCCAGTTTCATACTCATGTCCCATCAAACCCTCTATCAGCAAGCTGTATGGCTGGATCATATCGCATTGATGTCCCTTTCTTCTGTGCACTCAGAATTGCCTTTCCAGCTCCAATAATTCTGTTCTGTTGTGTTTGTGGTGTAGACATCTTTGTGTTTGGGACATAATATTGTTCTAAATATCTCTGCTTGTTTGAAACTTTCCCCTTGATTTTCAGAAGAAAATTTCACAGGAAAAATAACAGAAGTCATTAAACACAAATTCCCTCAATTGTCTTGTCATCCAACTGCATTTGCATGCAATCTTTCTTCTCCTCTAGCTGTTACATTTGAAGTCATGTCCCCTTTTTATAGGTGAATCTTTTCACCTGTGCTGTGCATCACACACTCTCTCCTCAAGGGCTACTCTGCATCTTCACCCTTTTCTTCTCTTCTGGCTACTTCTCATTAAAATTACTCATGATTTAAGACCATTAAAGACTGGCTTCTCTCCGCAGCTACACTGTAGTCTTCTAGAAGTCAAGGGCAGTGTATTGTCAATGAAAGTGCATGAACTATATGAGTGAATGCATTAATTTTGAAAACATTGCAACATTTAATGGAATATAGAGTTACTCTTTGCTAGTGTCTACCCCAAAATTTGTATTTCATTTTGTTGAAATGAAAAACTAAGATGAAAATTAAAGCCTTTTCTCCAGATATGTAGTAGAAGGATCGAACAAATGTACTAGATTTAAAAGAGAGATGTATCTGACTGGTGGTCAGCTACCAATTTGGCTACCTAATGACCACTTGACAGCCTTTAAAGCATCATGTTAAAATTGAAAAGCTGGCGATCCAGGAGATCCTTTCTCTTATTGCTGCCTAAGTGTTCTTGACTTCTCACTTCTCTTTATTCTGTAGGGTCAAAAAGGCATGTTCACTCAAAGAGCCTAATGAAATGTTTTCTAGGAAGCCACGTAGCAGCTATTGTCAGGTGAAAGAATCACTATAGCAGAGTGGCTATGGTCCTTCTCGATCACACCTTTTATTACTTTCCCCTTTTGGAATATAAACTACAAACAAGCTACATTGGATTTTTTCCATCACACCCAATATTGTACCTATTCTCTCCCCACTCTACAGACTTTTTCTGGATGAGCCCACCTACTGCAATGACTGTGTGACTTAGAAAAGGTCAGCAAGACACAGAGGGAAAAGCATAGGCTTCACATTTAGTGAGAGTTAGTTGAATCCTGGCTCTGCAGCTTACTAGCTATGTGGCTTCTGGAAAGTTACTTAATCTCCCAGAATCTCTCAGGGTCTTCAGTAAAAATAATGTACAGCTCAGAGTTGCCATGGACATTAAATGAAATAATTTTGAAAAACATTTATTATGTTGGCAGTTTAATTGTCTTCCATATTCATGATGACTTCCAAAATATATGTAGCTCCAATTTTCTCTTTAGATTCAAACCCATGATTCCAACTGCATATCTCAAAGGCATCTCATTTTCTTTCTTTTTTTTTTTTTTTTTGAGACAGAGGTCTCGCTCTGTCGCCCAGGCTGGAGTGCAGTGGCCGGATCTCAGCTCACTGCAAGCTCCACCTCCCGGGTTTACGCCATTCTCCTACCTCAGCCTCCCGAGTAGCTGGGACTATAGGCGCCTGCCACCTCACCCGGCTAGTTTTTTGTATTTTTTAGTAGAGACGGGGTTTCACTGTGTTAGCCAGGATGGTCTTGATCTCCTGACCTTGTGATCCACCCGTCTCAGCCTCCCAAAGTGCTGAGATTACAGGCTTGAGCCACCGCGCCCGGCCTCATTTTCAACATAGTGACTCAACTCATTATTTTACCTTTCATCCTTTCCCCTCTGGTGTTCTTTAGTTTAATGAAACATCACAACCACCCAACATAAAAACTTTTGCATCATCTTCCATCTTTCATCATTCTTTCCTTCATTCTTCATCTCCAGGATCTGTCAGACAGCAAACTCTGTTGATTCTGCCTCTAAGATACGTTAAAAATCAAAACTCTCCTCCTCCCCACATCTACTGCCTTGGCTGGGGCTGTCTTTGACTCTTCAACCTGGACCATTACCTAGCTGTATGTAAACAGTACATAAGTATCTGCTTACATACAAGACACATTTTTAACAGTGTCCTAGAGCCTACAAAAAACAAACAAACAAACAAAAACCAGACAAACAAATAAGAGCAAATTTAGCAGGTCATATGAAATCTTCTGTGTTCTGGCCTCAACTCACTTTGTAACCTCATTACCCATAAATAACTGCTGTCCTCTCATCTCCTGCCCTTCCACACTTCCCACTCCATCTCCTTCTTCAACCCAAATATTGCTTCTTCCGTGCCCTTCTGACTCCTGACTCCCTCAAATACAAGTTACCACCTCTTCCTCTATAATTGCAAAGCATATTTTATCTAGCACTACTTTAAAAAAAGAAAAATCACACTCCACTTTGCTTGGCTTCTGTGTTCAACTCAAGATAGGAGTTTCATCTTTGTCCTCTCTCTACGTGTGTTAACTCAGTATTTGATTTCTGTTTAGTCAATGAACAGCTTCAGACGTTACAGAGTTAGAGATTAATTGAATTTCTTGCTCACTGACACAGAAAATATTGCTATTGGATTTTGAAAATTTGATCTTTTTTTGTAACAGCTTTATTGAGATATAATTCACATACCATACAATTCACTCATTTAGAGTATACAATTCATTGGTTTTAAGTATATTCACAGAGTTGTGCAGCCATTACTATAATCGATTTTAGAACATTTTCATTGCCCCTAAAGAAATCCTATACCCTTTAGCTTATACTGCTAAGCAGCTGCCAATATACTACACATTT
>NW_012117933.1:1786034-1833262 GCF_000951035.1 Colobus angolensis palliatus | reverse complement strand
TCGCTGGTCGGGCTGTAACAGCTGACCCGCACCGATTGTCCGGCACTCACTAGTGAGATGACCCCAGTACCTCAGTTCAAAATGCAGAAATCACCCGTCTTCTGTGTCCTTCGCGCTGGGAGTTGGAGACTGCAGCTGTTCCTATCGACATTTCATATTAATGGAACCATACAGTATCTGGTCTTTTATAATTGGCTTCTTTCACTTAGCATAATGTTTTCAATGTTCTTTCATGTTACAGCATGTGTCAATACTTCATCCCTTTTTATGGCTCAATATATTATGGGTTTTTAATCTAACTTTTAAAGACTTTTAAATTTTCTACGTATCAGTGAGAAATTTTACATGTTAAGAAACATACATTGATTTATTTCCTTCAAAAAATTCAATTGCTTGGCTTATTGCAATAAAGATAAATTCCAATAGGTAAATACGGAAGATGAATTGATTAAGTCATAACCCACTAAAACACCAATGAAACTTGTAATTGAATAATTCATTTAGAAATGTAGAATTAGCTACAAATTCCTCTAATTTTATTTTATGTTATATTTGGCCTGGGATGGTAAAAAAACTATAAATTGAAAACATGATAAGGAGAATATATAAAGAAATAAGTCAGATATCATAATATAATCTCCTCTAAAGAATGATGGTAACTTCTCCACCATGAAATACAACTAATGCCTTCGGTTGCCTTCTACTTTGGAAATTTTGTGAAGGGGAAGAAAAAAATTGTCTTACAATGTATTTTAGAATGTATTTAGTAATGAGAAAGTGTGTTAGGCAACTCTTCACATTTCTTCTCCTACAATATAAATATGACACATTTTCTTTTTAAATTTACAGTATTATAAGTGAAAATATTATTTAGGACAAAATATCTAGGTTACTTCCAACCTACTTTTTGTGTTTTTAGTTCTTGATTCCTTTTAAAATAAGACAATATATTGAATTTTTGAATTGAATATATTGATTTTTTTTAATGGTGCATTGATTTTGAAACACAGCCTCTGCTTCCACTTGGCCAGCAGGGTTTAACATCTATATTCATTCCAGAAAATTGCTTCACTTCGAGGAGGGACAGCTCAGCCAGGTGGGGAGGGAAAGTCAGGTTCTAACCAAAGTAGGGCATGAGAAAGGCTTCAGTGGAGAGCCTTGCTCTTTTTTCAGATCAAACTTATTCAGCATCTTGGAAAAAAATCCTCTCATTAATTTGTGCACATATCTCTTTTGAGATTGATGCTTTTGGAAGGAAAGTACAAAATGACAGTGTCTGAGAGGAGTGCTTTTAGCAAGATATTCCTGACCCAGTTAAAGAATCTCAAATTTCAGGCAAAAACTAATGCTCCTGATGTTCTTGGCAGTTCTATCATACATTTTTAGTGAATTCATTATAATTTTTAAAGCTTTTCCAATATAAAAGATTATGAATATAGATGTAAGATTTTTAGGTGTGACACAGTTGTCATCCATCTTTTTGTTTTTGTCATTCTCGCCCTAAAAGGAATACATGCTGTTCTGGAGATCAAGCTGTTAAAATGTCCCCCTTTCAAATGTGTTAACAAATGTGATTGCTTCACATAAAAAAGGACATGGAATCTTAATGGCTGCCTTGGGAAGAAAAGGTATATTAACGATTGAGAGGAGAATAGGAGGGTTTATCATTGCTTCAAATATAATGAACATATAGAACAAACCCTATGACAGTGTAGGTTATAGTTCTAGCCATTGTATTTGTATTCCATTTGCATTCCCTTTCTTTAGGGAGAACTGAGAAACAACAGGCTAATCTGTCATCTTAGTATGTCCGCAGCCTATGAGCTCTGTAGCAGATGTCTTTAGTGCTTGTGTCAGTGTCACCTCCCTTGCCTGCCTGTAATATCAGCCATAGGTGTGTCGCTCAGTTCTTCCCATACTCAGATTTCACACAGCAGCGTCTGTATTAGTTTGCTAGAGCTGTTGTAACAAAGTACCACAAATCGAGTGACTTACTCAATAGCAATTTATTGTCACCAGTCTGGAAGCTGAACATCCAAGATCAAGGTGTCAGCAGCCCGCACTCCCTCCAGAGGTGCTACGGAAGGGTCTGTTCTAGTCCTCTCTCCCAATTTCTAGTTCCTTGGGTTGCGGCAGCATAACTCCAGTCTTCACATGATGTTCTCGTTGTGTGCATGTGTGCATCCAAATTTTCCTCTTTTATAAGGACACCAGTCATATTGGATTAGGACCAACCATAATGACCTCATTTTAACTTGATTACTTCTGTAAAGACCCTATTTTCAAATATAGTCATATTCTGAGATAGTCAGGATTAGGTTTCAACATATGAAGTTTGAGGAGACATACTTCAACACATAACAGTCTCATACCTTAAATTCATGCCTTGCTTTTTTTTTTTTTTTTTTTCTCATGATCTTCTCAAAGCTAAAGCTGTGGGGACCAGTTGGCCTTAGAGGGTGAGATTGTTGGCATTTTGGGGGGTAAACCTCAATTAATCAGGGATGGGATTCAGTGGAGAATGTACCAGCCTCTTCTCCTTTGGTTGGGCAATTCTAAGAGGTATTCTGTCTTTTCTCAGAAGTCCTGGTGCGACTGAGTCCTAATTGCTACAACAACCACCCCACTAATGATCCCAATTTTGGCTCTCTATCTCACTGGTCCTTTTCTCTTAGTACAACTTCTTGGGATCCCTACTGAATCAAATGACTAACACTCTTGTGGGATTATTTCCTTGTTTCAGACTCTGTTTTTGCAACACTCCAAACAGTCTGCCTTTGTTTTTCAGTAGGAAAACTAAGCGATCCTCCCTCCATTAGGTTGCATCTCAATTCAGTAGGAAAACTATGTGATCCCCCTTAAGGCTGCATCTCAACATGATAGTAGTACCTGAGATTATGATATGAAATATGAGAAAGTATATTTTTCAAGTCTCCATAAATTTAACTTGTCTTGCTAGCATGATTATAGTAGACATATAAAAAATATAACTATCACTGAAAATGCCATTGAGATTCTACTCCCATTTTGGCACGTGAGAAAACTGAAGCTCAGAGAGTATAAATTGATATTACAAGAAGTTAAACACAGAGATGTGGCTAGAACCTAGATTCTCTGATCTCTAAATTAGCATTTTTTTCCCACCACACACTTAATTCCTGTTGCCAGGAATATTTCATTAGTTAACAATGAAATATTTGTTGTTCCTTTCAGAGGGTGTTTTACAAGCTTTTAAGGGAATGGAATATAAATTTCTTGAGGACGGGGAAGATTCCTGTTTATATTTGTGACAAATGGGGTTATGTCTTTCATAGAATGAGTCCTAAATAGATACAATGTTAGCTCCACAATGGCAGGGATTTTGGTCTGGTGTATTCACTGGTATATCCCAAGAACCTAGAATAGTACCTGCCACATAGCAGGCATTCGGTAAGCATCTGTTGAGTGAACAGAGGAATGCATACATTTTTATAAGAAATAATTGTTTCTGTCTCCTATTCCATCTATTAGATGGTCACTTAATATGCATTAATAATAGCACAAGTCTACCTGTCAAAGAATGTTTTAGATTGTTTACATATATTCTTGATCTAATCTAATTCTTATGATATCCCTACAATGTAAGGAAACTGAGGCTTAGAGGAATTTAGTAACTATTCCAGTATCACAAGACTAATGATGGACCCTACCATGTCTTCACCATATTGCCTCTGATTAGCATGACATAAATAACTGTACTGTCAATGCTACAGAAAATGAGGGCACAAGGAACTCTAATCATCACTCATATAATAAGCAATCATCTTGCAAACATCATAAGCTGAAAGGTGAAGGACTCAATTCAAGCCATTTCCAAACACTGAGTGTGAGGGAGCATGGCGACTCGTCATAAAACCAGAAAGACAACCCTTATTCCTCCCTGCTGGGTTGTCTGTTGGGACTGAATTTTATTAAACTGAAATTCTTTTCATTGTTATAATTCTTATGTTATTAAGTATCATTATTGTTGGCTTTACTTTCTTAATTTATTATTTTTATTATTTTTTGTAGAGGGGGTCTTGCTATGTTGCCAGGCTGGTCTTAAACTCCT
Source organism: Colobus angolensis palliatus (assembly GCF_000951035.1). Lineage (NCBI taxonomy): Eukaryota > Metazoa > Chordata > Mammalia > Primates > Cercopithecidae > Colobus > Colobus angolensis. The sequence continues at coordinate 1,829,172 of NW_012117933.1, read as the reverse complement.
AGTCTTAAACAGTCCTCCTGCCTTGGCCCTTCGAAGTGCTGGGATTACAGGTGTGAGCCACTGTACTGGCCTAATTGTTGGCTTTCTTTGTCCAATTTATTCTTTCTGAGAAAATAACATTCTACTGAATAATGGCAAGCAAATAAAATCTCTTCCTTGTGAAAGCATGGGCTCCCTTTGACAGCCAGAGACAATATACCCCAGCAGCTAAGTCAAGGGCACTAGAGTCCACTGTTAGGCTTTGACAAGTTCCTTACCCACTCTAATTTTCAGGTTTTACATCGGTAAGATGGGATAAGAAAAGTACGGAGCTTATAGTGTTGTGGTATTAAATAAAAATGAAATCAAAGTGTTTTACATAGGATAGGACCTGACTCTAAATGTACATACTGAAATAAATATTGCCACCACCACTAACATCATCATATTGAAGAAAAGTTTTTTTTTAATGACATGATACTGTGATTTGTTTGAAGAAAGATCACCTTTGCTGGGGTAGGGATGGTTTCCCTGGGTCTGCAGGTACAACATAGAAGGTGAAAATTTCCAAGATGATCTAAGTTCCTTCTTGTGTGATTTAGGGCCACTCTATTCCCTACAGCTATGCTTTCTAATATGGTAGCCACTGGCCACATGTGGCTCTTGAGCCCTTCAAATGTGGCTAATGTAACTGAGGAACTAAAATTTTTATTTTATTCAATTTCATGTGTTTAAGTTGAAAGTCAAATAGCTACTTGTGGCTAGTGGTAACCAGAATGGTCAGCATTGTGCTTTGTTGTGCTGAGGCTGGGACTTTGCAAACCTTTGCCAGCTGATGCTCTGTTAGACTCTGCCTGTAGGGAACACTAGAGGGAGATGTCAAGGTTGGAAGGAGGAGAAGGGACCTGCTCCTTTCTGTCCACCTCTGGTCCCATCAGTCAGTATCAGGATAGCAATGGTTCTTCACCCTGATAGCAGCCGTTGGTTCCAGTATTGATTGCTACATTCCCAGAACTAGTGTCATTGTATCCCTCAGAGATACCAGGACCAGCTGGGCAGTGTTCCTTCCTTGGAGGTCTGAGTCCATATTCCACAGGGCTCCTTTAAACTTTTAGGTTCTGATAACCCTGACCTCTTATGTAGTAGTGGGTAACTGCGTCAGTTTCCCCTGTTTTTCTTTTCAGTTCTCTGGCAACCAACAGTTCAATTCTCTTCATTAAATCCTTTCCATTAAAATACCTCATATGGTGTCTGCTTTCCTGCCTGGTCACAATACAGGCTTCCTGGAATCTCAGTCCCTCTGGGGCACATTTCCACAGCTGCCGGAGTAGAATGCAGCTCCAGCCCCGGGACTTGTCCTAGCACTCTCCTCTGACACAGTCTGGCCAGATTTTTCCTTTTCTTTTTGCTAATTTTTAACTGCAGCTTTTACCTAAAAAGGTTGAAGTTTTATTTAATCATACCTCTCTTAACAAGCCTGTTTCTATTACTTTTCTCACTGGATCTCAGTTTTATAATCTTATATATGTATATTCTATTTTTAAAAATTGGGGTTATTTATTATTATTACTATTTTTGTCATGTCTTCTGGTTTTCTCCTTATTCTCAGTTCCCTTGTTTAAGTCACATCTGTTTCATTGTTCCTTTCTGTTGTTTATACTGTATTCATAAAAAACTAACAAATTAACTTTTTAATTTTTAATTTATAGATTTAGGTTTGCCTTTATTTATTTATTTAAATTGACAAATAATAATTGTAAATATTTAGGGAGGACAATGTGATGTTTTGATCTATTTACACATTATAGAAAGATTAAATCAAGCTAATTAACATATCCAACACTTTACCTATTATTTTTTGTGGTGAAAACATTTAAAGTCTTCTTCTCTAGTAGTTTTGAAATATACAATGGATTAACTCTGGTCATCATATTGTGCAATAGATCACTAAATCTTATGCCTTCTGACTGAAAATTGGAATCCTTTGACCCTTTTTCCATACCCGCACCCTCATGTTTCCCCTTTTTCCACACCCCCACCCTCATCCCCTGGCAATCACCATTCTACTCTGTGTGAGTTCGACTTAAGATTCCATATATAAGTGAGATCATGTGGTAGTTGTCTTTCTGTGCCTGGCTTATTTCACTTATATGTGCTTTTTTTTTCTTTGTTCTCTTTGTTTCATATATGTTTTAAATGACTTTTCATAAGGATGGCAAGAATTGAATCCCAAGGGGCATTGATGACAGACTTTAATCAATGAGGAAAATGGAGATTTTCCTCCCTCTCACTTCTTCATGTCTATTTCTCTGGCTCCCCCTTAGCAACCCCCCCACCCTAAGTGAGGCCTGTTCTCTAAAGAAATTCACCACATAGTGACTGAGGCCATATAAAAGTTAACTTTTCTCAGAGTCATGGTCTTCATTTTGCCTTTGACCCGTTTTCTTCACTGGAAAGCTTTTGCATTCTGACATTTCACCTCGTTTGACTCACTGAGCTCTAAATCCATGGTCTATGAAATATATTATTATTGGATTATAGACAGATTCTTCTGGTGTTATGTCGTAACACTGGAGACATTGGTACTAGGGAGGTGGTAGCTAGAGCAAGGCCGATACCATAGTGTTCTCAGGTGGTATTGAACTTCTCAACATTAATGGAGGCTTGATAGAGATGATTTTGCTACCTCTTGGACAATTTTACCCCAATCTGCTTCTTGCCTAATAATTATGAGGATCGTTCTCCTCACTTTCTTATTGCAGACATGGAAACTTGTCTTTTAAGTGCACTTTTCCTCAGCTTCCTTCCCTTGTCATGCAGGTCAAAGAGACACTGAAAGGATAGGCATTAGCACAAATGGAGGGTTAAAAACGTTTTATTTCCTTTTGGGGGGTTCATTCATTTGTCAGGTTCCATTCTTGGCAACCGATGATAAAGAGAAGTGTCAGACCCCCAGCACTTTTAGATGATGGGTCCACTATGCCACAGTCCTCATCTGGGGGTCAGGAAGAGCCCTCTCATCATATTTAAGGTGCTGAGACAAGGCTTTTTTCAGCTTTTAACCATTGCCCTTATAATAGATGATGCTGTGAATCATCCAGGTTTTCAGTTAGGACTGAAGTGCCTATCTCCCCTCCCCTCCCCCAACTGCTGGGTGCTGCTCCCAGCAGAGTTCCTCTTTGGGAATTCCCTTTGGCTGAAGAGAGCTACCTGCCTGGTGCATCACACCTGACTTCTCCAGTGAAAGCCACAGCCTTTGACTAGTTGATGTAGGAGTATAAAGGCCTAGCCCCCTTGCTTCAAGGCAGGACAACTGAAAGGACCGTTTGAACTCCCAAGTGCTCCACCTGGGCTCAGCTGAGGCCATGGTTGTGAAGACATTGCAGTTAACTTCTCTCTGTACTCAACTGTTTACTCAGACTTTTCTAGTCTTTCCCAAGAGCACTCCTGTAGCCATGAGGTTTGGTACCAGGAGAAAGCACACTCTAAAATGGAATCACCCACCAGCTTGCCAGCAATCAGGACCCCATCACTGGGGGGAGGTAAAGGTCAGACAGCATCTGGTGTACTGTAGTCCTGCAATTGTTAGAACTGTGATGGGAAGCTTTTATCTCCTGCAGCCAGATAAATGAGGGTCCCATCACAACATAAGCCTGCCAGGGAAGTGCTGGCCTCCCAAGAGAAAGGGGGACTATACCCCAAAGTTGCTGCCAGATCTGGTCAACATATGCTGCTGTTGGGAACCAGAGGAGGACTGTGCTACTGGATTTTGAGGACACTGGATCAGGGAAAGAGCAAAGGTTGGATCAAAGGGAGTGTATTGACTTAGGTGCATCCTCCTGTGATGCAGGATTTAACACTCTGTAAGAATGCAAGAAGAGTATGCTGATACACAATTAGGTTGGCTCATGGAAGCTTGGAGAAAGCAGTGACCTGCACCAAGTCAAGTAAAAATGGCAAAATTGCCATAGCAGATGGTGTAAGAAGAGGTCAGAAAGCTCAAAGAAATGGGCAGTCTAGTATGGATATACTGTAAGGCTAGAAAACCCAGTGTTAATTATATTCCTAATCCCAAGAACCTGTGCATATGTTACCTTACCCAGCAAAAGGGACTTTCTAGATGTAATTAACAATCTGGAGATGGAAAGGTTTTCCTGGATTATCTAGGTGGGCCCACCGTTATCACAAGGTTCTTTTTATTCTTATTCTAAGTTCTGGGGTACATATGCAGGATGCACAGGTTTGTTACATAGGTAAACGTGTGCCATGGTGGTTTGCTGCACTTACAACCCATCACCTAAGTATTAAACCCAGCATGCATGAGCTATTCTTCCTAATGCTCTCCTTATCCCTGCCCCACCCCCCAATAGGCCCCAATGTGTGTTGTTCCCCTCCCTGTGTCCATGTGTTCTCATTGTTAAGCTCCCACTTATAAGTGAGAACATGCAGTGTTTGGTTTTCTGTTCCTGTGTTAATTTGCTAAGGATAAATGACTTCCAGCTCCATTCATGTCCCTGCAAAGGACATGATCTTGTTTCTTTATATGGCTGCATAGTATTCCATGGTGTATGTGTACCACATTTTATTCATCCAGTCTATCATTGATGGCATTTGGGTTGATTCCATGTCTTTGCTATTGTGAATAGTGCTGCAATGAACATATGCGTGCATGTGTCTTTATGGTAGAATAGTTTATATACCTTTGGGTACATACCCAGTAATGGGATATCTGGGTCAAATGGTATTTCTGGTTCTAAATCTTTGAGTAATCGCTACACCGTTTTCCGCAATGGTTGAACTAATTTACATTCTCACCAATGTAAAAGTGTTTCGATTTCTCTGCAACCTTGCCAGCACAAAGATCTTACTAAGAAGGAGGTAGGAAATTCAGAGAAGAAGATGTGAGGACAGAAGCAGAGGTTGGGGTGATATAATTGCTGGTTCTGGAGATGGGAGAAGGGAAGGAGTCATGAGCCAAGAAATCCAGGTGGCCTCTGGAAGCTGGAAAAGGCAAGGGAATGAATTATCCTCTAGGACCTCCAGAAGGGAATGCAGCTCTGCTCTGCCAACACCTTGACTGTAGCCCGGGGAGACCTGTGTCAGACTTCTGAAATGTGAGAGAATACATTTAATATATTGTTTTTCTTTTTTGAGACAGAGTTTCACTCTTGTTGCCAAGGCTGGAGTGCAGTGGCATGATCTCTGCTCACTGCAACCTCTGCCTTCCAGGTTCAAGCAATTCTCCTGTCTCAGCCTCCCAAGTAGCTGAGACTACAGGCGCCCACCACCATGCCCAGCTAATTTTTGTATTTTTAGTAGAGATGGGGTTTCACCATGTTGACCAGGCTGGTCTCGATCTCCTGACCTCAGGTGATCCTCCCGCCTCGGCCTCCCAAAGTGCTGGGATTACAGGCAAGAGCCACGGCGCCTGGCCTTGCATTGTCTTAAAAAGTCACTACGTTTGTAGTAATTTATTACAGCAACAATGGGAAATGAATAATTAATACAGACATGTATTGCTAACAAGGCACATTTGCATTCCTTGGCATTTATAGCTGTTGCATTCAAGGTAATAGGGGCAAGCATCCAAACACTCCTGTCTTCTTGTAGTCAGGCTTGAGCCTTTTCATATTGAAATACGTATTGTTTTATTGTGAATTCCATTCTTTTTATATATTCTTACCTTTTGGGTTCAACATCCTCAAGATCTGTTCCCAGAAATATCCCCAATTTTCTATCTTAAAGTCTCGATTGTATAAGCCTTCTCTTCTCTAGTTTGATTCCACACTCAAACCCTTTCCAGGCATGCTAGAATCTGATTATGGTTATTGACTGAGCAAAAGCAACTGGTGGGGTACAAATTACTTTGTTCTTCAAGGCAGCACAATCAGGCCAGGAAGTCACAGTTTCTTTAAGCAAGGGTAGGAGAACTGCTCTGCAGGCCCAAAAGGCTGTGGGAAGTGCTTCATCGGGAGGTTGGGGATTTAGGGGACTCCTCAGAGTGTTTCAGATATTTCCATTTAAACTGCTGGGATTGTACCCTTTCCAGGTCACTGCCTTTGCTCACATCAAAGACCTAGCAGGGCTATGAATTCAACTGATACTGTAATTCACCAAGCAAATTTGGATTTGATCAGACTCAAATTCTGTGTTAGATTTTTGGATATTTCGTTCTTTTTGCTATAAGGGATAAAATATTTTTTAAAGCATGGTTATAGAAAATCTTTTATTTTAATCTATGCCTTGAGGTGAAAGTTTAGATATATGAAGTTTTTGTTCTCCAGGCTTTAGGTTTTACACTGCCAATCAGGAGCAGCCATCCAACTTAATTAGCTGTTTCAGCCCTGCCTAATTTGAACTGCTGGGTCCCTGTATCAGATTATCAACATAAGGTTCAGTGCATTTTCCTTCCTTGCTATACAGAATATGATCTGCAAACCAGCAGCATGGTCATCCCCTTAGGAGACTGTTAGAAATGCAGCATCTCAGGCTCCATTCTAGACCTACTAGAATAAGAATCTGCATTTTAAGAAGACTCCCCACAAATCAAGACCCCAAGGTGGTCTGTATGCACATTAATGTCTGAGAAGCATGTGCCATACTATCTTGGCCAGATAAATATGGCTGGATTCTGAGTCTAGCTTCTTACCATCTCCTGGCTCTGCCTTCTTCCCTGTGGCTTTCAATTTGAGCTTCAGGTGCTGGCCCTAGCCTTAATATACTCCATATCCTCTCGGATTTAGGCCTAGGAAGAAAGACACTATCCTGTCTCCAAAAAGCCCAAGAAAAAGACTACTCACCTCTTAATAGTTCTGACTGGGTCACAAATTATTCCTGAACCAATCACTGTGGCCAGAAAAGTAAGACACTGACAATGGTCAGAGTCTCGTGTTAAAATGAGGGGTGAGGTCTAGTCAGAAACATTTGCTGAACATTGTCCACTATTAGGTGATGTGATGTCCTAAGAGGATGTCTAAGGGCTTGATGAGTTTCATTTTACCAGGAAGGTAAATAAATCCTGGCAGATAAAACAGCAGATATTCACTCTGCCTCCCTTTGGGTTTTTGTGCTGGCTCCCACTGAGAATGAGTTCTCTTTCCTGGTGGACTCTGCCCCATCTTTGAATGTCCCCCTGTCCAACTTGACTACAAACAGTGATATTTCTCCTCATTTTCTTCTGAGTGATGAATTAAGACCTCAGGCTAAGAGTCTATCTTAATGCCCTTTCTTCCAGAAAGAGTTGTTAGGACTCATCCTTTGTTGCATGAACAGTGCCCTCTTCACTGCTGGCGACTTTATCTAAAAAGCTACAGACTCATCTACACTTAGTAACTGCTCACAAACATTCTAAATTGGTCCACTTAGACCTGCAGTTGTAAGTTTTAATTTCAGGAGTTTGCTTTCCAATCCATGACCAACATTTCTTTCCGAGTAGGTGGCCAGTTGGATAAGGCCCCTAGGATATTGGCTTTCTTCTGAGTTTTTAACTTTATAGCTTGTGAGTGACCTTGCTTTTAGAATATTAAACTCCTCAAATCTGTGATTTTAGGCTCCCAGAGAAATGGAATATTACATAAATAAATGGTATTACCTTCTATAGTAAGCACTTTTTATTCCTTGTGCCATATCCCCATGGCCCACCTGTGATGGTGGATGCTGCTCTGGCAGAAAGTTCCCAAGCTGGGCAGCAGTATCTCATCTTGAGTTCTTGAACCACCTCTTTACTTTTTTGCCTCGGGGCTTTTGCCAAAGCAGAGGGAGCTTTAATGACTTCAGGTGGGGGAACTTGAAGTGAAGGGACTATATTCAGTAGATAATGACTCTAGCCTTTTGCTGCTCATCCTTCAGAGAGGCATTTCTAAAGCACATTCATCTTTTTTTTTTTTTTTAAAAAAAAAACATTTATTATTTATTTATTTTTTGAGACAGACTCTCATTCCATCACCCACGTTGGAGTAGAGTGGTGTGATCTCGGCTCACTGTAACCTCTGCCTCCTGGGTTCCAGTGATTCTCGTTCCTCAGTTTCCCAAGTAGCTGGGATTTCAGGCGTCCACCACCATACTTGGCTAATTTTTGTACTTTTAATAGAGATGGTGTTTCACCATGTTGGTCAGGCTGGTCTCGAACTCCTGACCTCAAGTGATCCACTCACCTCAGCCTCCCAAAGTTTTGGGATTGCAGGCATGAGCCACCACACCCAGCCTACAGCATATTCTACCAATTTCTCAAGAGAGTCTCTAGTGGGATACAGCCCAACTGCCTGCAGTAACCAACTCGACAACACATACTTTGTTGGTTTTTTTCTCTTTCTTGATATCTCTTTCTTTCCTTTTCTCTCTCCATGTTCCCTCACTCTTGCTTCCTGGGGCTGCCTCCCAAATAAACTGTCTGTACCCAAGCCCTTGCCTCAGCCCTGCTTTGGGGAGACCCAAAACTGGGACACCAATTTCTTGGGCCAAATTCATCCATTACCTGTTTTTATACAGCCTGCTTGTGAACTAGGAATGGTTTTTACATTTTTTTAATGACTGGAAAAAAAACCAAAAACAAAGAAGAATATTTTGTGACACATGAGAATTATATGAAAATCAAACTTCAGTGTCCATAGAGTTTTATTGGGACACAGACATCCCCATTAGTTTGTATAATATCTATGACTGCTTTTGTACCGCAGTGGAGGGTTGAGTAATTGTGACAGAAACCATCTGGCTCGCAAAGCCTGAAATAATTACTGTCTTGCTCTTTACGGTAAAATCTACTGATCCCGATCTAAGCAGTAAATGTTAAATTAAAATTGAATGGTAACATTGTTAGTCAAGTATAGACTGAACTCTAACCTTCTATGTTATTCACATCAAAATAATTTCTTTCAGAATGTTTTAGATAGACATTTAAAAAGTTTAACAATTTCTACTTGACTATCATTTATAACTTGCTTTCTAGACCTCAAAGATTTAATGTTGTAGGTAATTCTTCTGTTTATATGTACAGAAAAGAGAGATTAAAAACTCAGAAAGTGATTTCAATCTTCAATTTTAATATTTACTTTTAAATAACCTATTCAGTGTTTAGCACATAGTAGGGAATATTTAATAATAGACAAATAAAAAACGACCATACTTTTTCTGACATACTGAGTAGTTTTCCTGTTTCATGTTAGAAAATTAGCTTCTTATAGAGGTAAGTGTTACATTTTGTAAAATAAGTGGTCTCAGGCTTCAGGAAAACAAGTTTTCTTTTTATGGTTTGGCTATAATCATAGTTCAAAGTAATTTGGTCTATTCATGTATTTCTGGAGCACAAAGCCCCTTTGTACAGAGAAAATAATCAACACCTAAGAATTTTTCATTTTCTTTTATTACACTTTGTTGTACTTGCAGGTTCCCCATTACTTAGTAATGCACTTGGAAAATGTCCAATAAATCATGTTTGGTATCAACTAAGGTTTATTAATGTAGCGATTCTATTTCATGTGGAATGTTCTCTCTTACTGAAAAATTGTTAATAGTTTTCCATTGCTCACAGGATATATCCAAATACATTAGTTCGACTCATTCTGGGTACAGCCCATCTCTCAGACCTTATCTTCCACTATCATCTAGTCCTCACTTCCTTCTCTATCTTCTGATTATTATCCCACTGTTTTAGTCCATTCTGTGCTGCTACAACAAAATACCTGAGACTGGGTAATTTATAAAGAACAGAAATTTATTTTTCACAGTTCTGCAGGGGCTGGGAAGTCCAAGATGAAGGCACTGGCATTTGGTGTCTGCTGAGGGCCTTCTTGCTATGTCCTCAAATGGTGGGCCTGGTGGAAGGTGGAAGGGCAAGAGACAAACACTACTGCTTGAAGCAACTTTTATGAGGACCTTAATCCCAGTCATGAGGGAGGAGCCCTCATGGCTTAATCATCTCTTAAAGATCCCACCTCTTAATACTGTCACATTGGCAATACCAGAATTCTGAAGGGGTACATTCAAACCATAGCGCCCACCAAAGCCTAGTTAAATGTCCTCTTACTCTGGGAAGCACCCCAACCTCCCTGGCCCCCCAAGATATCTCATCTTATGTGTTAGATTGGGTTCCCCAGAAGCAGGCCCAGAGATAAGAATTTGTGTGCAAGTGATTTCTTAAATAAGTGCTCTCAGGAGAAAATGGTGAAGGAGTTAGGGAAGCAGGACAGGGAAGAGTGTGATTTTTGTCTTGCATGGGTATTTCAACCTGATTATGCAGAGGGACTCTGGAGTGTAAGTTACTTCTCAGCCTTTGTCTTACCTTGAGGAACAGGAGTTGGGCTTTTATACTCTCGAAGTCATGAGTTATTGATGAAGGACTGCTCAGGGGCAAGTAGAATCCCAGGCATCATGTGCTTTGCCCCATTCATAGGACCAAAGTGGCTTTCAGTGGTATCTTCTGAACAAAGCCACAGGTTATAGACCATTTTAAGCATGAGCCATGGGAAGGACATACAGAAGTTGTAAAAGAAATGTCAATGCCTATCACATGATTTCCTCTAGCATATGCTTGCCATGTGTTATGTACCACCTTCCATTTCCAAACTCTGTTGAAAGTAAAATGGTCTGGGATTGAACTCTGTCTTGCTACCTAGCTGAGAGACCTTGAACATATGACTAAACTCATAGTCTCAGATTGTGCTTCTTTAAATGAGCATAGTTCTGCCTACTTCAGAGAATTATTCATCGAGTTGAAGGGGTTACCTGGGAAGCTAGCACACAATAGGTCTTCCACATATGTTAAATCTGAAATTGCCTCACTTTGCCAGTCTTTGGCAACCTCTTGCTCTTCTGGCCGTCATCTAGGATTAATCTCTATTATATGACACAATGGAATGATTTATAAGCTTCTCTATTTTAGTACAGTTAAAACACCATTGACAAATGATGCATGATGTCCCAGTTGGGTTAGGTGGGAATTCTGAACCTCAGCATTAGTGACATTTTGGACTGGATCATCCTTTATCATAAATGGCTGTCCTGTGCACTGCAGGATGTTTAGCAGCATCTTTGACCTATACCCACTACATCCTAGTAGCACTTCCCCAAATTAAGACAACCAGAAATATCACCAGACATTGAGACAAAATGTCCCCTAGGAAGCAAAATCACTCTTTGTTGAGAATCACTGGATTAAAGAAATATCCAGGAGCTGTGCAGAGTTTATTTCAACCTCAGAAACCATGTAAGTAGGTTAACAGCAGCACCTGTTAAATGCTAGAAAATGTCCTCCCTTTCCCTCTTTAAATAATAGAATTTTTCATACGTGGTGGGTTTTTCATTTTTATTTTCTTTCTTATTATTGGCTATTGTTTTGTTTTGAACATTGAGGCGGAAGGCAGGGAGGAACCTCACATTCCAAATATAAGAATTTGGAGGGCCATGCTGCAAGCAACATGTAGGTCTTAGAGATCCAGAGAACTCGCATATATCTTACAACAAGTCTCCAAAGGAGCCATGATTTGAATTCATACTGCTTTGCTCACTCCAGCGTTTGGGAAGCAGTCATTGAAAGATTGTGATATCGGGTAGTGATTGATTGTTTCTTATGTTACATTTTGTTGGGGACAAGAGGAGTAGAATGAATGTTATTGGGTAAGACAGGATGTACCAATCTTCTTTGTAGAAGGAAAGCTTTGCAACATTTTGTTACTGTGACGCTAATGAGTCATATTTAGGAGTGAATATTTCCATACAAAATGCTGTCCAGTGATCTTATCTTTATATGACCTATTGGTTCTAATTTTACTGCGTTTCAGTCATCCTTGTCAAAGAGAAAGCCAGAGTAACTGAAATCATCAAATTACTATAATTGCAGCTTTATACGAATCCAGTAATTATCCCCTGAATTCCATTTTCAGCACTGAATATTTATGTATTTGGAGCAGATAGAATTAAAAAAATATTGAGTAATGCAAATTGTAATCTCAGGAATTTGAACTGATAGAATAACATTACTTTCCCATCCTAGAAAAATAATCTGCTATTTTCAAGCTCTCCTGAAGTGATGATAAGTAACTGCCAATTGAGAGATAACTCTCAGCAGGTGTCCTAATAGGTAGACTCCCCCCCCCCCACTGTGAAAAATAAGCTAATTTACACTACTGGCAGACTTTCATTTAAGAGAGGCTTTTTAATCTTTAGGAGTTGAGTTTATAAACCTTTAAGTATTTCAGTATTGTAATGATTGGTTTTATTTTGTTAACCTGCTTTTAGACCCAGCAATGCCTGGCAAGGCTTTAGAAACAACCCATTCTTACATGTGGTAAAGCAGGAATGCCTGTGGAGACCAGTAGATGAAGCCATTGTCGCCCCACTGTTCCCCTCTAGGCACCCTCCAGTTACTTTGAGCTCATTTCACATGAGTACCCAGTAATCCTCTTTCTTTGATTCCTCTCTCTACTTTATCTTCCAACCCCTCTCTCTAGCTTCAATACCCCGACTGCCTTACAAGCCCACCCAGTGTGGCCCAGATGGCATGTCTTCATTTCTTGCATTAGTGAGTTCCATGTTGTGCAGAATCCTTAGGAAGTTCAGAATGGCACGCCTACAAGATAAACACTCCTCTCTCTTTCTAATAGTACCCATTAGTCCTCAGAGCTCTACTCTGGTGTTTCCTCTGAATTACTATTTTGGTTAAGTGGTTGTCCAAGTTTATTTTAGCAGTCAAGTTTTTCCCTCAAATAAAAACAACTAAGTAGCTGCAATATGTGAAACTGACATGTATGCTGTTGCTCTTGGAGAGGCCCAGCCCCATCTCAGCCAGCCTTCACAGCCCCCTTTTCTCAGCCCAGGCACTCCCTAGACTGGAGTGCTCTATTCAATACTATTTACAAATCGCTGATATAGCACAACCTCTTTATTTTACAAAGAGTAAACGGAGGCCCAGAGAGGTTCAGGCACAAGTTCCAAGTCTCATTGCTCATTTCTGACAGAGCCAAGATTTGAACTGGCCCAGTGCTCTTTCCCCAACAGCCCTCCCAACCATCCTGGCCAAATGTCCAACAGGTGTTTTTGACAACCTGAAGTGGGTGGGCTTTTTCCCTAGGATCAGGGACCCAAATCAGTCTGAACTACTTGCTTTATCGTTGCTGATTAAACAAAAAGCACTCTGAAAAAATACCACACCCAAGCTGATGATGCGTAGCTTCTCAGAGGAAACCTCTTTTTTCTTCATTTCCACCATTCCTGTCATTGCAGGGCTCTCCTCCTCCCCTTTCCCCACCCCTACTCCAGTGATTTCGAGAGCTATCAGGGCATATCAGATGTGCCCACAAATAAATCACAAATTTTTCTTTCCATCAGGCCTGCTGGAAACTCAGGCTCTGACTTGTCCCCATGACTTTGTAGGTATTGATGACCTGTCCACTGGTCACTGCTGTTCTTTCTTGAGGGCTTGGTATGGAGTGGGTGAAGAATTTCCGTTTTCTCTGTCATCCTCTGCATAGCAGCTGCTTATGCCCCAATGCCTTACAGAGATCTTACGAATGTGATCAAGGACCCTCCGTAAGTATTGGACACACTTGTCCAATTGTGGATGCTGGGTAGGGAGATAACTCTAAATAACTAACTCGATGCTGTGCTCAAAATAGCCCCAATCCTCTGATCACTGTATCTGGATCAAGCTTGTTGTGCAGGATTTTGTTTTATTTTGTATTGTTTTGTCTCAGGAGAACCCTTAAATGCTCAAAGAAATAAGCAAAACAGATTTCTGGCACTGAGCCCACAGACAGGTCCAGACAGCCTCAATTATCCTTGGTGACACAGCATAAGCTCAAGCTGAGACTCCACTGTGCTATGAAAAGTGATTTCCACAGTTTAGGATTTGACTACAGCTTGCACCCTTGTCTAGCCGGCCGAGCTAGTCTTGAATAGTTATCCTCCTTCCCTTACTGCTTCCCAGCAGCTACAGGAGTCCTGGCTGTCTTTGCAACACCTTCTCCTGTTCTTCTGAGTTCTTTTGTCCCATGATGCCTGGCCAAGTATCAACTGTATTGAAAGACAGAGGAAGGCAGGCAGGGAAACCATTAGCAGCAAGAAAGTCTTCAAGTATAGAAGAGCGGAGATAGGAGCTGGCAAGTCAAAGGAAGGATCCCCCAGAATGAAGGAGAAATAGAAAGTCAGAATGACGGTACCAAAGTAAAAAAAAAAAAAAAAAAAGATTAGAGAAATAGAAATAACAGAGTGGAGGCTGGGTGCAGTGGCTCATGCCTGTAATCCCAGTACTTTGGAAGGCCGAGGTGGCAGATCATGAGGTCAGGAGATCGAGACCCTGGCTAACACGGTGAAACCCCGTCTCTACTAAAAATACAAAAAATTTGCCGGGTGTTGTGGCAGGCGCCTGTAGTCCCAGCTACTCGGGAGGCTGAGGCAGGAGAATCGCATGAACCTCGGAGGCGGAGCTTGCAGTGAGCCGAGATTGTGCCACTGCACTCCAGCCTGGGTGACAGAGCAAGACTCTGTCTCAAAAAAAAAAAAAAAAGAAATAACAGAGTGGAAATAGAAGGGAGCCTCAAAAGGAAATGTTGTCATTTACAGACAATAAAGAGACATGGCCAGGGCTTTCAGAATCTGACCCTTTGTTACCTGTGAAAAGATAGGAAAGACAAAGACTATTAAAACATTTGTACTTTTCCTCTGAGTTATATACTTCCCATAAATCATAGGAAAGATTTTTCTACTTCTAGGAAATTTGTCCATTTTCCTTTCTTTAGTACTTTTAAGATTTCAAAGTTTTACCTTTAAAATTTAAAATGGATCCATTTGGAGTTGATTTTGGTGCACAATTTGAAGTATGGAGCCAACTTTTCTTTTTCCAGAAGGCTACTCAATTGTCCCTATGCCATTGAATAAAAAGCCCAACTTTTCCAAATAGGTTTGAGATGCCCCCTTCTATTGTATGCTAAATCCTCATGTGGATTTCTATTTTGTATTTCTGGACTATTCAGTTGCATTGGCGTTTCTGGTTGTGTATCAGCTCCATATTTTTAAATACTTTTGACATTATAAATATGTTTTAATATCTAGTAGCACTTGTCATTCTTCATTACTTTTGTTATTCTTCTGGCTTTTGCCTAGTTATTCTTGTATATTTTGTCATTTAACTTTTCAGTTAGAATGACTGGTTCTAGACAAAAATGATTGGCACTTATTGGGATCTCATTAAATTTATAAAACAATAATTTAAATTTTTAATAGCTACTTAATATTTTTCATACTCGAATTTATCTACTATGCTGTTTTTGGACATTTAAGTAGTAGGCATTTATTATTTTGTCAGATCTTTATTTGCTCTCCTTCTTTTGGGCAGTTGCTCCTTTCTGAGTCTAATTATATGATTTGGGTGGGTCCTGTGAAATATAGAAGCTCACCACACCATTGTGTCTGGTTCACCTGATGGAGCTGTGTATCAGGCCAGACAAATTAGATTCTTCCCTGGGACTTCTTTGAGAGGAAACCTCATTGGGTATAGAGATGTGAGGTTGTGAGAAAAGATGGTTTCACTTCATGGAGAACGTACCAGGAAAGAAGAAAGTGGACACATATAGAGTACCCTGGTGATATATGCCTCCTGCTTCAGGTATCTCTCAGTAGAGTCCCACTCTTGCTCTTTACAAGAGCCAAGCAATCCCCTCTGCTAAAGACAGTTTTATTAAAGGAATACTGAACAATATAAAAGTTCAATATTCCTTTCCTCCCCTCCTCCATGCCTTTGTTTAGATGTGAGAATCTCATTGAGCATTGAGCATCCTCTCAAATGCAGTCATGGGCTCTGTACCTGTATTTCTCTCTCCTTTTTCTTCCAGCATCCTGCATGTCAGGCAGACTACTTTATGACTATACCTTTGCCTTGCTTGCCTTTGAAACCTATTCTAAATCTCCTAGATCCTCCTATTTTCCAATTCCCATAGTAATATTATGACCCCTTACTATTCACAAGAGGTATGTTCAGAGCTCTCACAGACCCCTGCCATTGCTGACTTGAAATGTTTATTTAGGCTTTCTTTTTAGCTGCATTTTTGTGCAAGGTATGCATGCATCCTAGAGCCAGCTCTTCAATCATCACTAAAGTTTTAGCTTTCACTTAATTGCCGTTGTTCACAAATACCTTTTAAAAATCTCCTTATAAATTACTCTATGCGGTACTAAATTAAAGAAAAATAGGTTGGGATCCAAGATGGCAAATTAGAAGCAGCTGCAGTCTGTGGCACTCATGGAGAGGAATGAAAAGGGGTGAATGAATTCAGCACCTTCAACTGAGATATCCAGGTTCTTGCATTGGAACTGACTGGGCAAACAGCTCGACCCATGAGAAATGAAGAAAAGTAGGTGGGGTGGTGGTGGGGGAAGGGGTGTGGCCATGACCCACCCGGGAGCAGCATGGAGCCAAAGGAACTCCCACCCCTAGTCAAGGGAAGCCGTGAGTGATTATGCAACTCCGCCTGGGAAGCCATGCTTCTCCCATGAATCTTTGCAACCCTTGAATCAGGAGATCCCCTCCTGAGCCTAGGCCACCAGGGCCTTGAGTCTGATACACAGAGCTATGTGGAGTCTTGGCAGAGCAGCTGCTCAGGCACACACTGAAATCCAGGAATTTTATATACTCTGGCCCTGGGATCCCGGGCAAGGCAGGAAATCCATTTGTACGTATCCCTAGGAAGGGGGCTGAATCCAGGGAGCCAGGCAGCATCATTCTGCATGCCCCACTTCCATGGAATCTCACAAGTTAAGACCCACTGGCTTGGAATCCCAGCCATCCAACAGCAGCTGGTTGGAGTCTGCCTGAGATGGGTTCGAGTTCCTGGGAGGAGGGGTGGCTGCCACCTATGCAACTCAGTCGACTCAGCCACTCCAGCCTGCTGGCTGTGGAGAACACAGACAGTCCAGATATGGAAGGGTCTCAAACAATGCAGCATAGCTACCTTGCCAGATTGTAGCCAGACTGGTTCTTTAAGCAGGACCCCAATCCATTCCTCCTCACTGGGCAGGAGTTCCCTGTGGGGGCTTCAGTCATTCCAGCCAGGGTTCTATAGACAGAACTTTGATATCTCCCTGGGATGAAGCTCCCAGGGAGAGAGCAGCCACCATCTCTGCAGTTCAGTCAACTCAACTGTTTCAGTCTGCTAGCTTTGGAGAATACAGGTGGTCTGGACAAGGAAGGCCCCCCCGCCCTCCAGCCCCCAACACAGCACACCTGCAGCCAGACTGCTTCTTTGGGTAGGTCCCTGATCCCATTCCTCCTGACTGACTGAGGCTTCCCAATGAGGGTCTCCAGCCACCTCCTACAGGTCAGCATCCCCCTGGGATGGAGCTTCTACAGGAAGGAGCTGGCTGCCATCTTTGCTGTTTTGCAGCCTTCACTAGTGATACTTCCAGGTACGGGAGAAACCGAGGCAACTGGAGTCTAGAGCAGACCCCAGCAAACTGCAGCAACCCTACAGTAGAATGGCATAACTGTTAAACACAAACAAACAGAAAACAACAACAACATCAATAAAAAAGACTTCACAGAAAACTCATTCAAAGGTCAGTGACCTCAAATATCGAAGGTAGGTAACCCCACAAAGATGAGAAAGAATCAACATAAAAACACCGAAAACTCAAAAAGCCAGATTGCCTCTTCTACTCCAAATCACTGCAACACCTCTCCAGCAATGGCGCAGAACTGGACTGAGGCTGAAATGGCTGAATTGACAGAAGCAGGCTTCAGAAAGTGGGTAATAACGAACTACGCTGAGCTAAAGGAGCATGTTGTAACCCAATGTAAAGAGCTAAGAATCATGATAAAACAGCACAGGAGCTGATAGCCAGAATAGCCAGTTTAGAGAGGAACATAACCAACCTGATGGAGCTGAAAAATATATCATGAGAGCTTCACAGTGCAATCACAAGTATCCGTAGCAGAATAGACCAAACAGAGGAAAGAATCTCAGAGCTTGAAGATGCTCTGTCTGAAATAAAACAGGCAGACAAGGATAGAGATAAAAGAACAAAAAGGAATGAACAAAACCTCCTAGAAATGTGGGATTATGTAAAGAGACCGAACCTACGACTGATTGAAGTACCTGAGAGAGACAGGGAGAATGGAACCAAGTTGGAAAACATGCTTCAGGATATCATGCAGGAGAACCTCCCTAACCTAGCAAGACAGGCAACAATCAAATTCGGGAAATGCAGAGAACCCCACTAAGATACTCCATGAGAATATCAACCCCAAGAAACATAATCATCAGATTCTCCATGGTTGAAATGAAACAAAAAATGCTAAGGGCAGCCAGAGAGGAAGGCCAGGTCACCTACAAAGGGAAACCCATCAGACTAACAGCAGACCTCTCAGCAGAAACCCTACAAGCCAGAAGAGATTGGGGGCCAATATTCCACATTCTTAAAGGAAAGAATTTCCAACCCAGAATTTCATATCTGGCCAAACTAAGCTTCATAAGCAAAGGAGAAATAAGATCCTTTTCAGACAAGCAAATGTTTAGGGAATTCATCACCACCAGGCTTGCCTTGAAGAGCTCCTGAAGGAAGCTCTAAATATGGAAAGGAAAAACCATTATCAGTCACTACAAAAACACACTGAAGTACACAGATCAGTGACACTATGAAGCTATCACATAAACAAGTCTTCAAAATAACCAGCTAGCATCACGATGACAGGATCAAATTCACATATAACAATACCAACTTTAAATGTAAATGGGCTAAATGCCCCAATTAAAAGACACAGAATGGCAAACTGGATAAAGACCCAAGACCCATCAGTGTGCTGTCTTCAAGAGAACCATCTCATGTGCAAAGACACACATAGGCTCAAAATAAAGGGATGGAGGAAAATTTACCAAGCAAATGAAAAACAGAAAAAAAGCAGGGGTTGCAGTTGTAGTTTGTGACAAAACATACTTTAAACCAACAAAGATCACAAAAGACAAAGAAGGGCATTACATAATGATAAAGGGTTCAATTCAACAAGAAAAGCTAACTATCCTAAATATATGTGCACCCCAATATAAGAGCACCCAGATTTATAAAGCAAGTGCTTAAAGACCTACAAAGAGACTTAGCCTCCCACACAATAATAGTGGGAGACTTTAACACCCCACTGACAATATTAGACAGATCACAAAGGCAGAAAATTAACAAAGATATTCAGGACCTGAACTCAGGTCTGCATCAAGTGGTCTTGATACATATCTACAGAACTTTCCACCCAAATTCAACAGAATATACATTCTTCTCATTGCCCACATGGCACTTACTCTAAAATTGATCACATGATCAGAAGTAAAATACTCCTTAGCAAATGCAAAAGAACTAAAATCATAACAAACAGTCTCTTGGTTCACAACATACTCAAGATTAAGAACTTTACTCAAAATGACACTGAACAACCTACTCCTGAATGACTCTTGGGTAAATAATGAAATTAATGCAGAAATCAAGAAGTTCTTTGAAACAATAAGAACAAAGAGACAACATATCAGAATCTCTGGGATGCAGCTAAAGGAGTGTTAAGAAGAAAATGTATAGCAGTAAATGCTCACATCAAAAAGCTAGAAAGATCTCAAGTTAACAACCTAACATCTCAACTAAAAGAACTAGAGAACCAAGAGCAAGCAAACCCCAAAACTAGCAGAAGACAAGGAATAACTAAGATTAGAGCAGAAATGAAGGAGATAGAAACACTAAAACTCTTCAAAAATCAACCAATCCAGCTGGTTTTCTGAAAAAAATTAATAAAACAGATGGACCACTAGCTAGACTAATATGGAAGAAAAGAGAGAAGACTCAAATAAACACAATCAGAAATGACAAGGAAGATATAACCAATGACCGCACAGAAATACAAATAACAATCAGAGAACATGACATACACCTCTATGCACATAAACTAGAAAATCTAGAATAAATAAATTCCTGAACACATAACCCTTCCAAGACTGAACCAGAAAGAAATTGAATCTCTGAATAGACCAATAACGGGTTCTGAAATTGAGGCAGTGGTAAATATCCCACCAAGCAAAAAAAGCCCAGGACCAGATGGATTCACAGCTGAATTCTACAAGAAGTACAAAGAAGATCTGTTACCATTTCTATTGAAACTATTCCAATAGATTGAAAAGGAGGGACTCCTCCCTAACTCACTCTATGAGGCCAGCATCATCCTGATACCAAATCCTGAAAGAGATACAACAACAAAAAGAAAACTTCAGGCCGATATCCTTGATGAACATCAATGCAAAAATCCTCAATAAAACACTGACAAACTGAGTCCAGCAGCAGGTCAAAAAGTTTATCCACCATGATCTAGTCAGCTTCATCCCTGGGATGCAATGTTGATTCAACATATGCAGATAAATAAATGTGATTAATCACATAAACAGAACTCATGCCAAAAACCACATGACTATCTCAATAGATGCAGAAAAGGCCTTTGATAAAATTCAACATCCTTCATGTTAAAAACTCAATAAACTAGGTATTGAAGGAAGATACCTCAAAATAATAAGAGCCATATATGACAAACCCACAGCCAATATCATACCGAATGGGCAAAATCTGGAAGTATTCCCCTTGAGAACCAGCACAAAACAAGGATGCCCTCTCTCATCACTCCTATTCAACATCATATTAGAAGTTCTGGCCAGGGCAATCAGGCAAGAGAAAGAAAGCAAGCATATTAAAATAGGAAGAGAAGTCAAATTATCTTTATTTGCAGATGACATGATTTTATATTTAGAAAACCCTATTGTCTCAAATCAAAAGCTTCTTAAGCTGATAAGCAACTTCAGCAAAGTCTCAGGATATAAAATCAATGTGCAAAAATTGCTGGTAGTCTTATACACCAACAACAGGCAAGCAGAGAGCCAAATAATGAATGAACGCCCATTCACAATTGCTACGAAAAGAATAAAATACCTATGAATACAGCTAACAAGGGAAGTGAAGTACCTTCTCAAGGAGGACTACAAACCACTGCTCAAAGAAATCAGAGAGGACACAAACAAATGGAGAAACTCCATGCTCATGGATAGGAAAAATCAATATCATGAAAATGGCCATACTGCCCAAAGTAATTTATAGACTCAGTTCAATTCCCATTAAACTACCACTGACATTCTTCACAGAATTAGAAAAAACTACTTTAAAATTAATATGGAACCAAAAAGGAGCCCAAATAGCCAAGAACAAATCTGGAGGCATCACACCACCCAACTTCAAACTATACAAGCCTACAGTAATCAAAACAGCATGGTACTGGTATAAGAACAGACATATAGTCCAATGGAACAGAATAGAGAACTCAGGCATAAGACTGCACACCTACAACCATCTGATCTTCAGCAAATCTGACAAAAACAAGCAATAGGGAAAGGACTCTATTTAATAAGTGGTGCTGGGAGTGCTGGCTAGCCATATGCAGAAAACTGAAACTGGACTCCTTCCTTGCACCATATACAAAAATTAACTCAAGATGGATTAAAGATTTAAATGTAAAATCCAAAACTATAAAATTCCTGGAAAAAAATCTAGGCAATACCATTCAGGACACAGGCACAGGCAAAGATTTCATGATGAAATTGCCCAAAGCAATAGCAACAAAAGCAAAAATTGACAAATGAGATCTAATTAAAGAGCCTCTGCACAGCAAAAGAAACTATCAAGAGAGTAAATAGACAACCTACAGAGTGGGAGAAATTTTTTGCAATCTCTCCATCTGACAAAGGTCTAATATCCAGAGTCTACAAAGAACTTAAACAAATTTGCAAGAAAAAAAAAAAAAACGTTAAAAAGTGGACAAAGGATATGAATAGACACTGCTCAAAAGAAGACATACATGGGGCCAAAAAGCATATTAAGAAAAACTCAATGTCACTGATCATTAGAGAAATGAAAAATCAAAACCACAATGAGATACCATCTCACACCAGTCAGAATGGCTATTGTTAAAAAGTCAAAAAACAACAGATGCTGACAAGGTTGTGGAGAGAAAGGAGCGCTTTTACACTGTTGGGAGTGTAAATTAATTCAACCATTATGGAAGACAGTATAGTGATTCATCAAAGACCTAGAGGCAGAAATACCATTAGACCCAGCAATCCCATTACTGGGCATAGACAGAAAGGAATATATATCACTGTATTATAAAGATACATGCACATGTATGTTCATTGCAGCACTATTCTCAACAGCAAAGACATGGCATCAACCCAAATGCCCATCAAGGAGACTGGATAAAGAAAATGTGGTATATATACATCATGGGGTATGCAGCCATAAAAAGGAACAAGATCATGTCCTTTGCAGGGATGTGGATGGAGTTGGAACCCATTATCCTCAGCAAACTAATGCAGGAACAGAAATTCAAACACTGCATGTTCTCACTTATAAGTGGGAGTTGAATGACAAGAACACATGGATACATGAGGGTGGGGAACAACACACACTAGGGCCTGATTGGGTGGGGGTTGGGGGAGGGAGAACATCAGGAAAAATAGCTAATGAATGCTGGGCTTAATACCTAGGTGATGGGATGATACGTGCAGCAAACCACCATGGCAGACATTTACCTATGTAACAAACCTGCACATCCTGCACATGTACCCCTGGACTTGTAAGTTGAAGAAAATTTAAAAAAATGAAAAATAAAGATGAATTAATGAAAACACATATATCCAGTTAGTTTTATACATTGGACTAATGATGTATTCTTCAACTGGCCTACAGTGACAACTGCTATTCAAATGTTTGCCTTAAGAAATTTACCCATTATTAGAATTATATTAATATGAAGCTTCGTTAAGTCAATAGGATTTTACTTCACTTTACTATTAACTCTAAATTTTGTATTTTTTTGAAGGAAGAACACATATTTGATTCATCCCTCATATTACTTCCGGGTGCTTACTAATTTATTTAATAGCTGAATGAATTTCTTATACATGTTAGTTTTTCCCAAAACACCTGGCACTCTGAAGCACTCAATAACATTTTGTTGAATGAACAAATAAATGTATGAATATATGAATGTAGTATGAATAAATCAAAGAGCATAGACTAGATCAGTGAACTAAATGTTTTCATAGTAGAAATTTCCTGAATACCAGAGAATTACAGCAATCTGTTTTGTCAGTATAACAAATAGTGGGTTTATATCTCTCTTGAGCAGGGTTTTTCAATCTTGGCACTGATGACATTTTGGGCTGGATAATTATTTGATGTGGGGGCAGTGTCGGATGTTTAGCAGCATCCTTGGTGTCAACCCAATAGCTGCCAGTAGTACCTGCCCCTAGTGGTGACAACCAAAAATGTTTTTATAAGTTGCTAAGTGTACCCTGGGAGAGCGGGGAGAAATAGCCCCCATTTAAGAAGCACTACTCTTGAGATCGTTTGGTTACCCATTTTTCCTTTCTTCTCTCCAGCTACATGTTTAATAATGTGTAAATCATTTTTAAACGTCTTTTCATTTCTCCAGAGGCAGAGTGGACACTGCCTGATCTCTCAGTTGTGTAATGTGCATTTGCCATTTTCATGTTTGCTTGAGGAACTGTGGGACCTTCTATTTACAGTAGACATCACTTGCCTGTCATCAGCATTTTTAGGCTGAATCAAGCTGTCAGGCTTTGTTAGGTTGAAGCTACTGTTGCCAACTTCAGCAAGTAAGAACAACAAGAAATGCCTCCTGACTTCCCTAACGAGAAGTCCTGTTTGACAGATTTCATTCAATTAAATAGATGCTGAGGCATTTCATTAATAAGTGACGAACTTAACTGTCATTTCTGAGCTATCTTCTTACTCTTCAACTGGAGAACGGAGTTTGCTCCTTTAATGGTGGAACTGTTCTTGATGATTGTATCTCATAAAAAAAGACAAGCTGACTGGCCAAGATAATGGGTAGACAGTTACATATTTTATTGGTCCTCTCTTACTGTGTAACAAATTACTCCCTAAACAAGTGGGCTTAAATGACAAGTATGTATTATTTCACTCTCTGGGTGGGGCAGGAATTTGGGAGCAGCTTCCATAGGAGGCTGTGATTTAGGGTCTCCTAAAGTTGCAATTAAAATGTCAGCTGCAATTGCAGATCAGATGATTTGACTGAAGCAGGGCTTTAGGAAGCTGGGTCACTCTCATGGCCCCTGGCAGGTAGGGTTACCAAATTATGGGAAACAGACACAAAAATCAAACCTCAGGATGCCCAGATAAATTTGAATTTCAGATAGACAATGAAAAATTTTGTAATATAAGTATGTCCCATGCAATATTTGAGACATACTTATGCTAAACGATTACTCATTGTTTATCTGAAATTCAAATTTAACTGGAATTCTGTATTTTATCTGGCAACCTTATTGGCACTGGCAGTTGGTCTGAGTTCCTTGCCACATGGGGCGCTCCAAAGGGCTATTTAAAAGTCCTCATGGCATGACAGCTAACCTTCCTGAGAACTAGTAACAAATAGGTGAACATTGCATTGTCTTTTATGATCTAGCCTCAGAAGTCACATGTCATTACTTCTGCCATACTTTACTGATCACATCAACCAACCATGATACAATGTGAGAGGGGATTATACAAAGGTATGATCATTGGGTACCATCTTGGAGGCTGGCTCTCACATCTGTGTTTTTGGATTTTTGTACTCTTTTGTGGTTGGCAGAATTCTAAGAGAACCCCAAATGAGTTATGCCCTTGTATAATATCCTCCCCTTGAGGGAGAGCCTTGGACTTGCTTCTTGCTTCTCGCATGTCTTATTCTAGCCAATAGAATGTGAAAAAGGTGATGAGATATTAATCCCTTGAGTAGGTTAACTTATAGGGCGGAGATGATAGGATGTCATTTTCATAATTAATTCTGTTACATAAGTCCCCTTTAGCTGACTAGAGCAACAGACACTCCCTTGCTGGCCTTGAAGAAGCTACCACATTGAGAAGCCTGTGAGAGGGACTGTGAGAAGGAATATGAGCAGACTCTAGGAGCAGAGAATGGCCCTCAGCAGGCAGCAAGCAAGAAAGCAGGGATCTCAGTCGTACAGTGGCAAGGAACAGTATGCCAAGGTAGACCAACAACAACCGTATAAGCCCGAGACTCTGAGACTCCTAAAAGAAATGCAGCCCAAGTGACACCTTAATTGCAGCCTTGGGAGACACCAAAACAGAGACCCAGCTAATCTGTGCCTGGATTTATGAAACACAGAAACTATGAGATGAAAAATATGTGCTGTTTAAAGCTGCTAAATTTGTAGTAATGTGTTGCACAGCAATAGATAACTAGTTCACCCTTCTATCTTTTGCACTGCACCAGGGCTGATAGTCTACCCTTGGGGAGTGTTATTAAATCTTACCCCCTTCGCATGCCCTCTATTAAAAGTTGTACACTTTCACAATGTGCCTGAAAAGATATATAAGGCCAATTTGCAAAACTTGATTCAACAACTATTTGTAATTAAATGTGAAGAGTTGTTAAGATAGGAGAACAATGGGGAACTTTGAACACACAGCATGATGAACTAAAATAGTTTAAGAGTTTAGAAAAGAACTTCTGGAAGAAGTGATACTGAAAGTTGTAGGAGCAAGCATTAGCTAGGCAAAAGTGGATGCTGAGTAAGAAGGCAGATAATTTTTTAAAGTGTAAACTATCATGATATGACTTAACAGAATAGTGCATAAATTTTAACTGTGCAGCTTGACAAATTTTTACAAAGCAAACACCCATATAACTATACAGATCAAGAAGCAGAGTTATAAGCTTCCTAGAAGCTCCCTTGTGACCCACCCTCCTTTTCTGCAACGGTAACCCTGTCCTGATTTGCAACACCATAGTTTAGTTTTGACTATCTTTGTACTTTATGTACTTGGAATAATATACTCTGAGTTCCTCTGTACTTCCCTTTCCCCCATGATGCTAAGTTTGTGAGATTCATTCGTCTGGTTGCATATAGCCGTAGCTACTTTTATTTCGTGACTGTATAGTATTCCCTTTTAGAAGATACCACATTTATTTATGTTATTGTGAGTGATCTGGATTTTTCCCATTTGGGACGATTACATATAGTGTTGCTGTGAACATCCTTGTACATTACTTTGGTGAACAATGGTATATTTTGAGTAGATATTTAGGAGTGGAAGTGGGTCATAGGATCAAGGCACTGGACTTTTGTAATCAAGGTGGGGGCAATATAAAGTAGCTAATGGAGAACTAAGCAATCTAGCACCAGCCTACCTTTCCAAGCTCAGTTTAGATCATTCTCTGAAGTACAGATGTTCAGAGGAGACAGTAGTCTAAAAATGGAAGTTGGAAAGGTAGGTCAGTACTAGATTGCTCACTGCCCCACAAGCCACATTAGAATCTGGACTTTATCCTGAGAACTTATTAAAGAGCTAAAGTAAATAAAATGAAATATCAAAATTCATTTAAAATATATCTACCTGGTTACATTTTGGAGAATGAATTGGAAGGAGGCGAGCCTGATATAGGGAGAAAAGTTGACTGCTATTATAGTAGTTGTGAACCACAAAAATATTTGATCTTCTAAAGGCTTATTGAGTCTGGTATTGATGTTGGTTTCTGAAGTAAAGGACCTTGCATTTAATTGTTGTCTTTTCCTGGATCAGTCAGAGGGCTTAGCTGCCGTTTTCCTTGGGAGAAGTGTGGAGGTTTGTAGATTCGCTGGCTTGCTTTGGTTGGCTATTATGCACACCTGTTGTAGTTGTGTGCCACTGTAAAGAAAACAGGAGAAGCATGAGGGCCACAGTGGTCTGACTGTGTCCCTGAAAATTCATATATTAAAATGTAGTTGCCAAGGTAGTAGCATTAAGAGTTGGGGCCTGGCCCGGTACAGTGGCTTATGCTTGTAATCTCAACGCTGTGGGAGGCTGAGGTGCGAGGATTGCTTGAGCCCAGGATTCTGAGATCAGCCTGGGAAACATAGAGAGACCTGTCTCTACAAAAAATAAAATAAAATAAAGAGTTAGGGCCTTTAAGAGATGATTAAGTCATAAGGGCAGCACCCTCATGGATGGAATTAGGTCCCTTACAAACAAGCTTGAGGGAGTGGGTTTATTTCCTCCCATCTCTTCTGCCATGTGACGACATAGCATTCATCCCTTTTGCCCATCTGCCTTCCACTATGTGAAGATGCAGCAATAAGGTGCCCTCTTGGAAGAAAGGAACAGATCCTTAGCAGACAGTGAACCTACTGGCACCTTTATCTTGGACATTTTAGCCTCTAGAATTGCGAGAAAATAAATTTCTGTTCTTTATAAATGACCCAATCTGTGGTATTTCATTATAGCAGCAGAAATGAACTCAGATGGACTCCACCTAACCTCCGTTTCCATTCTCCCCACTCTATTTTTATACATTGAGAAGGCAGTATTCTTTTCCCACTTACACCTATAACCACAGAGATCACCCTTGGAGCCCTAGAGCCTCTGAGACTGTTGTCTGTTCTATCAAAATTATGATCACTTTTCTGGAAAATGATGACACTTGTGGGCTGAATGGACCCACTTTCCTTGGGGCTGGTCAAAGAAGCAATTGTTTCTTAGTGTTCTAAAAGTTCAGCCTTTGCCCAGATATCGCAGTCATACTGCTAATCCATTGTCTACACCCTTCCCTGATCTGCAGGTGTTCAAGGACTAGGACTCCCCTCAAACCTGTTCCTGGTACATCACTCAATTTGGGTAACACTGCCATCTACTTCTACCAGCACTATGTTCCCAGTCCTTTGTAATCTTTCAATCCTATGCCCAATCATGAAATGCTGTACATTCTGTTTGAAGATTCTATCTTATGCCATCCTCTTTTCTCTACCCCCTCTGCCTTAATTAAAACTCATCACCTCTGGAATCATTTGCAACTGACCTCCCTGCCAGTATTCCCCTTGTCCAATTTATCTTAAAAATATCCAGGTTCTTTCTCAAATATTAAACTTTTATGTTAATCTTAAAAATCTTTTAGGTGGGGCATGGTGGGTCATGCCTGTAATCCCAGCACTTTGCGAGGCCAAGGCAGGAGGATTGCTTGAGCCTAGGAATTTGAGGTCAGCCTGGGCAACATGGTGAGACCCTGTCTCTACAAAATAAACCTTTAAAAATTACCTCTATAGGGATAAAATTCAGTCTTTCCTTAGGAGAATTGACCTATGTTTTTGTTCTATTTATAGTTTTAATTTGTATTTTTTTGGTGAAGTAAAATTTATATACGATTTATCATTTTAAAGTATATAATTCAGTGTTTTTCTTTTTGAGACAGAGACTCACCCTGTCACTCAGGTTGGAGTGCAGTGGCGCAATCTTGGCTCACTGAAACCTTGGCCTCCCGGGTTCAAGCGATTCTCCTGCCTCAGCCTTCTGTGTAGCAGGGATTACAAGCTCATGCTACCATGCCCAGCTAATTTTTTTGCATTTTTAGTAGAGACGGGGTTTCACCATATTGGCCAGGGTGGTCTTGAACTCCTGACCTCAATTGATCTACCCACCTCGGCCTCCCAAAGTGCTGGGATTACAGGCATGAGCCACCGCACCCAACTGGCTTTTTTTTTTTTTTTAATTTGTTTTAAATTGACAAATAATATTGTATATATTTCTGGAGTACCGTGTGCTATTTTGACATGTATATACATTGTATAATGATCAAATCAGTGTATTTAGCATATCCATCACCTCATACATTTATCATTTCTTAATCAATTTTGAAACATACAATAGTGTTAATCATAGTCACTCTACTGTGCACTAGAATGCCAGAGCTTATTTCTCCTAACTATAACTTTGAACCTGTTGACCTGTTTCTCCTAATCATCCTTTCCCCACTACCCTTCAAGCCTCTGATAACCACTATTCTACTCTCTACTTCTATGAGATCAATGTTTTTAGATTTCACATATGAGTGAGATCATTTGGTATTTGTCTTTCTGTGCCTGGTTTATCCCATTTCGCATAAGGTCCCCTAGGTTTATCCATGTTGTTGCAAATGTCAATATTTCATTGATTTTTATGGCTGAATAGCATTCCACTGTGTATATTTACCACATTTTCTTTATTTATTTAAGGCTAATATTGTTATGTGTGAATTTGATCCTGTCATTATGATGTTTGCTGGTTATTTTATCTGTTACTTAATGCAGTTTCTTCATAGTGTCGATGGTCTTTACAATTTGGTATGTTTTTATAGTGGTTGGTACCGGTTGTTCCTGTCCATGTTTAGTGCTTCCTTCAGGAGCTCTTGTAAGGCAGGCCTCGTGGTGACAAAATCTCTCAGCATTTGCTTGTCTGTAAAGGATTTTATTTCTCCTTTGCTTATGAAGCTTAGTTTGGCTGGATATGAGGCCATTTATAGTCAATGTTATTATTGAGATGTGAGGTACTATTCTATTCATCATGCTATTTGTTGCCTGAATACCTTTTTCTTTTTTTATTGTGTTTTTGTTTTATAGGTCCTGTGAAATTTATACTTTAAAGAGGTTCTATTTTGGTGTATTTCAAGGGTTTCTTTCAAGATTTAGAGCTGCTTTTAGCAGTTCTTATAGTGCTGGCTTGGTAGTGGTGAATTCTTTATGCATTAAAGACGTATCTTTCCTTTGTTTGTGAAGCTTAGTTTCACTGGATACAAAATTATTGGCTGATAATTATTTTGTTTAAAAAGGCTAAATATCAAACCCCAATCCCTTCTAGCTAGTAGGGTTTCTGCTGAGAAATATGCTGTTAATCTGATAGGTTTTCCTTTATAGGTTACCTGATGCTTTTACCTCACAGCTCTTAAGATTCTTTCCTTCATCTTGACTTTAGATAACTTAATGACTACATGCCTAAGCAATGATCTTTTTGTGATAGATTTCCCAGGTGTTCTTTGAGCTTCTTGTATTTGAATGTCTAGATCTCTACCAAGATCAGGGAAGTTTTCCTTGATTATTCCCTCAAATATGTTTTCCAAACTTTTACATTTCTTTTCTCCCTCAGGAACTCCAATTATTCTTAGATTGGATCATTTAACCTAATCCTTAACTTCTTGGAGACTTTATTCATTTTTTAAAATTCTTTTTTCTTTGTTTTTTGTTGCATTGAGTTAGTTTGAAAGCCTTGTCTTCAAGCTGTGAAATTATTTCTTCTACTTGTTTGATTCTGTTGCTGAGACTTTCCAGTGTATTTTACTTTTCTCTAAGTGTGTTCTTCATTTCCAGAAGTTGAGATTGTTTTTTATTTATGCTATTTTACTGAAGATTTTTCCCTTAATATCTTGTATATTTTTTTGATTTAAGATGAACTTCACCTTTCTCTGGTGCCTCCTTGATTAGCTTAATAATTTTCTGAATTCTTTTTCTGGCAATTCAGAGATTTTGTCTTGGTTTAGATCTATTGCTGGTGAGCTAGTGTGATCTTTTGGGGGTGTTAAAGAACATTGTTTTGTCATATTACTGGAATTGTCTTTCTGCTTCCTTCTCATTTGGGTAGACTATGTCAGAGGGAAGATCTGGGGCTGAAGGGTTGCTATTCAGATTCTTTTGTCCCCCACAGGGTGCTCCTGTGATATGGTATTCTCCCCTTTCCCCTAGGAATATGACTTTCTGAGAGCTGAACTGCAGTAATTGGTATTTCTCTGTTGGATCTAGCTACCCAACAGAGCTACCAGGCTCCAGGTCGCTACTGGGGAGTGTCTGCACTGAGTCCTCTGACGTCAACTGTCTTTAGATCTCTCAGTCGTGGATACAAGCACCTGCTCTGGTGGAGGTGGCAGGGGAGTGACGTGGACTCTGTGAGGGTCCTTGGTTGTAGTTTTGTTTATCGCGCAAGTTTTGTGTTGGTTGGCCTCCAGCCAGGAGGTGGTGCTTTCAAGAGAGCATCAGCTGTGGTAGTTATAGGGAGGATGAGGCGGTGGGTGGGACCCTAGAGCTCCCAAAAGAGTATGTCCTTTATCTTCTGCTATCAGCACAGGTAGAGAAAGACCCTTAAGAGGGACAAAGGTTAGGCTTGTCTGAGCTCAGAGTCTCTTTGGGCAGGACTTGCTGTGGCTGCTGTGGGGAATGGGGTGTGGTTCTCAGGCCAATGGAGTTATGTTCCCGGGGGCATTGTGGCTGCCTCTGCTGTGTCTGGCAAGGCAGTGGGAAAGCTGCATCAGGGAAATGGGGGAAAGCTGGCAGTTATAGGCCTCACCTGGTTCCCAAGTAGCCCAAAAGGCTGATCTCACTCCCACCGTGCCTCCCCAACAACACCTAGTTTATTTCCAGTCAGCAGGTGAGCAGGGCTAAGAACTTGCCCCAGGCTACCAGCCTCCCAGCTGAGAAAGCAAGTAGGGCTTTCAGATTTCATGCCTCCCTGCCTGCGGTGGCTTCTGTGCTGTGTCTGCACTCCTGATTTGCCTTCTCCCCCAGGTTCTGTCCAGGAAACTTCGCATGCAGTCAAAATTGTTACAAAGTTCAGCTGGAAGTTTTCTTCTCCCCGTGGTCTTTTCCCAGTTCCTCTGGCATCCCTCCCCAAGGATCCTTGTGAGACAGTTAAAAATGGCTTTCCTGGGGACTGAGAGAGCCCACAGGGCTCTTTTTGCTGCTGCTTCTACCCCGTATTTTGTTCGGCTTTCTAAATTCTTCTCAGCGTCAGATAAGGTAAGATCCTTTTCCCATGATCTGGACCTCCAGGTTCCCCAGTGAGGGTCTGTGTTTGGGGGCAGATGATCTCCCTTTCACTCTTAGAGCACTCACAGTTTTTTGGCTGTCTTCAGGGGCCTGTAGCAGCAATCCACTTCCTTCAAAGGTTCTGTGGAGTCTGTTGGCTTTCCAGATAATGTTTCTGTGGTAGTTCTTGGAGTAAAAGTTCATGATGTGAGTCTCTACACACTGCTCTGTCCATCCGAGTGACAGTTGCAAGGTAATCCTCCCATTCAACTGTTGATGGGCATTTAGATTGATCCCATATCTTACCTATTGTAAATAATGCTGGAATAAACATGGAAGTGCAGATATTACTTTGACATGATTTCCACTCCGTGGGATGTAGATCCAGCAGTGGGATTGCTGATCATATGATAGTTCTATTTTTAATTTTTTGAACAACTTTTATACTGTTTTTCATAATGGCTGTACTAATTTACATTCCCATGATAGTGCATAAGAGTTCCCCTCTCTGTACATCCACACTAGCATTAATTACTCTGTCTTTTTAATAATAGCTATTCTAATTGGAGTGAGGAGATATCTCAGTATGATTTTGATTTGCATTTCCATGAAGATTAGTGATGCTGAGCATTTATTCATATACCTGTTGGCCATTTTTGTGTGTTATCTTTGGAGAAATATGTATTTGTGGCTCGCTGCCACAGCTACTACTTGAGACCATCACTATGAGAGTTACTGTTACTACTTGAGACCATCATTACAGCAGTTACTACTGTTACTGCTTGAGACCATCATTATGACTGAATGAAGGGACAAACGTAGAAATGATAACAAAAAAACAAAAGAAACTGTTTTAAGGAAAGGCAACATGGAGAGAAGAGAAGAGCTCCCTGCTTCTAGTGAACAAAGACCGCTGCCGGAGCTTCTCAGCCCTTCATATTGATTGGGTAACAAGAGCAAGGAGGAGAAGGTAGTGACAGGTCGGCTGCTTAATTGATCACAGGTTCATATTGTTTCTGACAGGCTTCAGTTGTGCCTAATCATAAACATTTGTGTGACCTCCAACTTGTATTCAGGTCTTTTGCCCATTTCAAAATCTAGATTATTTGGTTTTGTTGTTGTTGTTTTTCTATTGAGTTGGGTTCCTTATATATCCTGAATATATCCCTTGTCAGGTACATAGTTTGCAAATACTTTCTCCTATCAGTTGTCTCTTCATTTTATTGAGCATTATCTTTGTTGTGGAGATGCTTTTTAGTTTGATGTAATCCTGTTTGTCTATTTTTGCTTTTGTTACCCATGCTTATCAGGTCTTATCCAAAAAAACCTTTGCCCAGACCAGTGTCATGAAACATTTCCCCTATGTTTTCTTTATCTAGTGTTATTATTTCAGGTCTTATATGTCTTTAGTCCATTTTGGGTTGATTTTTGTATATGGCTGTAGGTAAGGGTCTAGTTTCATTTTTCTGCATGTGGACATTCAGTTTTCCCAGTGCCATTTATTGAAGAGACTGTCCTTTCCCCAATATGTGTTCTTTGCACTTTTACTGAAAATCAGTTGGCTGTAAGTATGTGAATTTATTTCTCTATTCTGTTCTCTTTTATATTCTGAGTTTTCTTTTCTGTTCCATTGGTCTATATGTCTGTTTTTATGCCAGTACCATGCTCTTTTGGTTACTATAGCTCTGTAATATATTTTGAAATTAGAGTGTGATGCTTTTAGCTTTGTTCTTTTTGGTCAAAATTGCTTTGGCTATTCAGGGTCTTTTGTGGTTCTATATGAATTTTAGGATTTTTTTTTCTATTTCTGTGAAGAATGTCATTGATCTTTTGATATGGATTGCATTGAATTTATAGATCACTATGGGTAGTATGGTCACTTTAATGATATTAATTTTTCTAATTCATGCACATAGGGATAGCTTTCTATTTATATGTATCCTTTTCAATTTCTTTCATCAATATTTTATAGTTTTCATTGTGGAAAATTTTTCATGTCTTTGATAATTTATTCCCATGTATCTTATTTTTATTGTAGCTATTGTAAATGGCATTTCTTTCTTGGTTTCTTTTTCATGAAGTTTGGTACTGGTACATAAAAATATTACAGATTTTCGTATGTTGGTTTTATATCCTGCAACTTTACTGAATTTCTTCATTAGTTCTAACAGTTTTGTGTGTGGAGTTTTAGGGATTTTTTAAATATATAAGATCATGTTATGTACAAACAGAGACAAGCTGATGGCCTCCTTTTCAATTTGTATTATTTTCTTTCTCTTGCATGATTGCTCTATGACCCCTGTACTATGTTGATTGGAAGTGGTGAAATGAACATCTTTGTCTTATTGTAGATCTTAGAGAAAAAGCTTTCAACTATTTCCCATTTGGTATGATGCTAGCTGTGGGTTTGTCACATGTGGCCTTTATTATGTTGAGGTACATTCCTTTTATACCTAATTTGGTATCATGAAGGGACATTGAATTTTATCAAATGCTTTTTTCTGTATCTATTGAAATGATTATATGGTTTTTGTCTTTGATTCTGTTAATGTGATATGTCACATTTACTGGTTTGTATACGTTAAACCACATGAATGATCTTTTTAATGTGCTATTGAATTTGGTTTGCTAGTATTTTGTTGAGGATTTTTTCATCTGTATTCATCAGGGAGATTGGCCTGTAGTTTTTATTTTTGCTGTGTATTCTTTTCTGGTTTTGGTAACAGGATAATGCTGGTTTCAAAGAATGAGTTTGCAAGAATTCCCTCTTGTTAATTTTTTTTTTGCATTGTTTGAAAATAATTAACATTAGTTCTTCTTTCGATGTTTGGTAGACTATATTTTAAAAAACCTGCGTATGTACCCCTGAACCTTAAATAAACATTAAAAAAAAAAAACCTAAAAATCTCAGAAAAAGGGAATAGGGATTCTCCTCCAATGACCATTATTCTGAGATTGAGTCAACCCCTCTCATTTTGTGTGTGTGTGATATTGCCCATCAAACCTATTCTCAGCAATTTAGCTCCATATCTTTGTTAAGGGCATGAGTCTTTACAATATCAAATATCAGGGTAACATATATACATATTTGTGAGTTACTGTTAATCAACCAGCTTAGAATTATGTTTTTGTAATACATTTTTATCTTAAATAAAAGTAACATTTACTGCTTTTAAAAATATGTTTGGTAGAATATAGCACTGTGGCCGTCATTCAGTCTTGATAATAGTCTCCCCTATGATGTTTTTATGTCTTCAGTTGTAATGTCTCCTTTTACTTCTCTGAGTTTAACTGCAGCAGTTCAGATGGGGAACTATTGTATGTGTGTATGGTGTCATGGCTGTAAAGCCATAGGGATGAGGAGATGCAGTGGCTACTGGATCCTGGAGCAGGACACACTCCCACAGTGCCTCTGGTTACAAGATGGCACCATGTTGCAGCAGCTTGGTTCATGGAAGGGGAGGGGGCAAACATGGGCTTCTCTGGAGCAATGCAGCTGTGTAAACTTCTGCCAGCTCCCCAAACTGTGCTCAGAGCCTGTGCGTATTCTTTCTAATAGCATAGTCTTTGTTTCTTGAAAAAATATTTTATTTCTGGCTTTTGCCTGCTGTGGTAGTTTATAAAAATGGCCACAGATCATTCTCCTTCTATCTGTGATCTAGGGAAGTGCTCTGCCACACTGACCCTAGGCTGGCCTTGTGATTTCCTTTGGCGAATAGGTCATTAACAAACATGATGCAAGTGAAGGCTTGGAAGGTCTTTGTTCATTGGGGTTTACTCTCTTCCTGAGCTTGGGAACTCTGTAAACACTACCATGTGAATGAGCCTGAATTAGGCTGCTAGATAGTGAGAGACACATGACTAAGTCATCCTTATTGCCCAAGCTGATATTCAGCCAACTGCCAGACATGTGAATGAGGTCATCCTAGACCACCCAGCTTCAGCCAACCTGGCCCAACCAGAAGAAGCATCTAGCTGAGCCACTGAATAGTGAGAGATGAGAAGTATTTGTTGTAATAAATTTTTGTTTTAAGCCACATACTTTTGGGGTGTTTATGATATAGCAAAAGATAACTGATATAACCTAGATAAATAATTCTGTTGTAAAAATAAT
This sequence comes from Colobus angolensis palliatus, assembly GCF_000951035.1. NCBI lineage: Eukaryota > Metazoa > Chordata > Mammalia > Primates > Cercopithecidae > Colobus > Colobus angolensis. Next base: position 1,793,451 of record NW_012117933.1, on the reverse strand, counting down.
GGCTTGCATTTTCCCAAAATGTCAGTATCATTAAAGAAAAGAAAGACCAAAGAACTTTTCCATATTGGAGGAGAGTAAAGAGGCTTGAAAAGAAAATATAAAATGTCATACTGGATTGGATCTTGGACTGGGTGGAGGAAATGCTTTAAAGGACATTGTTGGGACAATTAACAAAATTGGAATGTGAACTGTAGAACAGATAAAAATATTGTGGCAATATTGAATTTCTCAAATGTTATAATTGTGGTTATATATGAAAATATCATATTCTTAGGAAACGCACACTAAAGTATTATGAGGTAAAGTGGCACGATTTATGTAATCTACTCTCAAATAATAGAGAAAAACTAATAGTGTGTGTGTGTGTGTGTGTGTGTGTGTATGTGTGTCAGAGAGAGAGAGAGAGGAGAGCCAGAGACAGAGAAGAAGGAAGGAGGGAGGAAGAGAGAATTATAAAGCAGCTGTGGCAAAATGTAAAAATTGAGCAGTCTGGGTACAGTTTTATGGAAGTTATTTGTACTATTCTTGTATTTTTTAACTTTAAAAAAGTTTCAAAAAAAATAAAAAGAAAAACCTTGACAATTGAGGAAATAAATAATTGATACAGTTTCCTCTAGAAATTTCCCAACAATATTATCTCAATACATTTGTTTTAGGCAAAAGCCAAGATACTCATTTGTGTAGACATCAGATCTGGGGACTTACGATTGAAATGGGAAATGGAGAATGTTGGAATCATGTTCATTTCATATCAACTACATGTGAAGAGAAACAAAAGTCCTTTAAAGGTATGGGATAGGGAAAGGATGCTAGATAGGGAAGAGAAAAATCTGGATTTTTTTTCTTTGTCATACTATGTCTTAAAACAAATTATTCAAGTCTCTTGGCCTCAATTTTATCTTAGACTAAATGGAAGGGTAACCTCTTAAACTTCCCTTTGATGTTAACATTTATACAGTTACTTATAAAAGGAAGCCAAATGTGTTGATCAATGAACGCTAGTGTTGTAATCTTAGTGGCCTTTTGTTATTATAGGATAACTCCACGTGACAGGTATTCATGGGTACCTTGTTCAATATGTAGAAGCATATGAGCATAAGCTTGAGTTATTACCTGTAGTTACCCCTGTGGAAACCAGGCTGTCTGGAGGTGATATTAGCAGGTAATGGTTTTTACATGATTATGATATTGAAAGTCTTACTGGTGATTAGGGTAATATATAAATTGCAAGAACTGGGATTGGTTAGGATGACTCCCCACCCCCACAAAACACAGACATATACAAACACAACCTAACTCCCCCAGCATACCAAAATGACAAAGGAAAAAAGAATCACAATGACAGAAATGACAGGGTGACATATGGAACAGAAAGACACATTATGATCTGGAGGACATGTAGTGGATTGCCCATGGGGAAGACTTGTATTTTTAGCAGCGCCAAAACTTAGCCCAAATAAGAATGCCAGGGTCACTGTGAAAAAAGTGACCTGGACCCTTTTGCAATTGTCAAGGTTTAGATATAATAGAAATGGCATGATTTAGAAAAGTGGTAGATATCTCTGGCTTTTGATACCCTGCAGCCTTATTATGTGTCCTCACCCTCTCCTCCCTCTTTATGACTTGTTTTCACATTTCTCCCTTCTTGCTCCTTTTACCCTTTTATCTGCTTCCAAACGCTGTGGCACTTGTGAGCAATATTTAAGCCCTTTGGGGGTCTCTCAGGTGAAAGACATTATTTTAAAATACTTTTTATTGATGTATGCAACTTAGAGAATTTTCACAAACTGAGTGTACGCAGTAACTAACACCCCCATCCAAAAAGAGAACATTACCTGTATCCCACAAGCCATGTTCATGGGATCTCCTAAAGTTGAGCACATACATCTCCCATAGCCCAGCAACTCACTCCCAGGTATATAGCCAACAAATACATGTATTTGCCAAAAGTTAAGTACCAGAATGTTCAGAGCAGCACTGTTCGTAATAGCTAAAAAGCAGAAATATACTCATGCCCACCAAGTGTACAATGGATAAACATATTGTGGTATATCTTACACACAATGCTACACAGCATGAAAATGAACAACCTGTAGCTACGTGCACCAGTATGGATGAATCTCACAAGCACATATTGAGCAGAAGATAGAATACCTACTGTGTGATTCCATTTATATAAAATTCCAAACAGACAACATTAATCTGCACCGTTAGAAGACAGAATGATCATTACCCATGAGGGCACTATTTTACAAGTGCCTTTTATGAGCCAAGCACTTGGCATGTCATTACAGTGATCTTGTTATTGAGGGTGTGCTGCTGAAGACATTGAAGTTTGGAAGGGTTAAATAAATTATGCAAGGTCTCATTGCTTGGGCTGGAGCAGGGATTAGAACCTAGCCTGGTTTGACTTCACCACTTTTGTTTTTTTTTTTTTTTTTTTAAATGATGTCCTCCCATTAGCTTCTGATCTCTGGTTTAGAACTATGAAGGCCTATTTTCATATGATTTAAGGATAAATGTCAGCAGCTTTCCGAGCAAAGCTATTTGTTTTATTGGTAACATTTCCAACTGTAAAAACCTTTGATGTATATATTCCCTAGAAATGCTGGCAAGAGGCAAGGATACAAAACAGTAGACATCTGTGTTCTTTCTGTTCCCAAGTGAGGCATAGATGGTTTCCTGTCCCCCAGAGACTTGGGCTCCCCTTTCATAGTGTTGAGTTGTTGCTGGCAAACCAGGAACAACATTTTCTACCACACTTGTGCCTAGTAGAATGTATAACAAGTTCTCACCACAGGAATATGAGTGGAAGTGATGTATGTCATCTCCAAGTATAAGTAGCTGAAACCAGGTGTTCCTCCTTCTCTTTATATTTTCCTGTACACCAAACAGATACAGAGGATTCGGCAGTAGACTTTGAGCCCATGTTGATGGTGGAGCCATTGAGGGAGTCTGGGTCCCAAGTCACTGCTTAGAAGAGAGAAAAGCTACCTACCAATCCGTTACCTTGAGTGAATGACAGGTGTCCGTTGTGTTAAGCCTCTGAATTTGTGGGCTTATCTGTTAAAGAAGCTAGCATTACCTTAACTAATACGCCAGGGAAGTCCCCACACTCATCCCACCATTTTCCCCTGCCTTAATCATTGGGATTCTGGAACTTCCTCCATGGCTGAAACCTGGAAAACATATCTGAGGATCATAGGAATTGAATGCTCTACTTCACAGAACCTCAGTCTGATTATCTTTGTGAATCATCTTCAGCCCTTTTTTTATTGTACGTCCTGTGACAATGTAATGCAATTTTTATGTTATTTTAGCCTTTGAAACTCTTTGTTCTTTGTAAAGGAAGCCATTACAGACTGAAAAAGGGCCTTTTCATGGCTGCAATGGAACACTTAGTGGAATCTCTTTTTCTGTGTAGCCAAGCATTTGTACAGCCCTTTAACACTTTTAAGACTTCAAGCTTCACAGAAGCTTTGTGACATAGGACAGGCAGCTACTATTGTCTTTATTGGGCAGTTGAATTACCAATATAAGAAATGCAGAGAGGTTAAGTCACACTAGACTAGAATCCAGACTTATGGCTCCAGTTCATTGCCCTTTTGACTTCTCTCTGACATGTCAGTGTCTGTGTCAAGAATCAGAGAATTATCACTGGATTTGCTAAACCAATTATGATAAGATGTCACATTTGGGATTCCTAAGCCTGGGTATGAGGAATCAGTAATTCAAAGAAATTATTAATTTTTCAATAGTTTATTTAAGGGTGGGTTTTTGTACACAAATTGTATGTATCAATTTCCAAAGCTTTATTAGCCTAGCACATGGCTGTAGTGTACATCTGTATAGATTAAACATTACATAACAATATCTGGCAGCCAATATGGTCATATAAGGGAGGATCCTGCCACAAGATCCAGGTAAGGGTTTTGGCATATTCTAAGCACACATCTGAGCCCTACGTCTAAAGTGTGAGCCTTTGCTCTTTCTTTCCTTCTGCTTCAAGTCTGTGAAACTAGAAAGTTTCCCAAATTCTGATGCCTGCCACATTTCTTGCCTACCCGTTTATCTTATTTCCACATTCATTCTGCTTCCTGCCATGAAGTCTCACAGAAATGTTCCTTGGTTTGTTTGTCTACCAAAGTTTGTCCTCCTTACCCTGCTCCTTGTATGTGCCATTTTGCTCTAAGGCTTCCTCATCCTTGCTTTTCATATGAGCTTCAGGATGACTGACTGAATCATGGAGATTTTGATTTTTGGTACCCCTCACGTGAGACACAGTCCCATCACTGTTTCTGTCATATAGATCCCTTGTGTGAAATGCCTTCCCTAATCCTACTGATTCTTTCAAGCCCTGCTTAAGTCATACTTTCTACATTCAGGGTTCTCCAGCCTTTCTGATCTTCCTGTCTTCTATACACTATCAAGAGATGTTGTAGAAGAGCCTTAGTGTAGGAATCAGGAGCCCTGGGTTCTAAAATGACATTGTCATGGTCCTGAGCAAGTCACTTAGCTCTTCTGAGGCTTAGTTTCCGTTTCTGTAAAATGAGGGGATTTGGCTAGTGACATCAAAGTTCCTTTCTGGATAGTGATGCTCTAAATTTGGCCTTGATTTAAAGTGATGGGATCCAACCTAGTTTTTGGCAAGTCCCCTATTTAGTTTTCCACAAGTACCAGAGAATGTTCAGAAAGTCATGGTCTATTTCCAAGAAGGAAGTATCTAAGTATCCAAATCATGTGAACTCTTCAAGGAATAATTAAATCATGCATTTTTGTTGTTGTTGTTATCAGCATACATTTACTGAGTGTATTAGGTAGCTATTACTGCATAACAAATTGCCTTAGGGTTTTGCGGCTTTAATACAACAAACATTTATTATTGCACTGTTGCTGTGGGTCAGGAATCTGTGCATGGCTTAGCTGGGTCCCCTGTCTCAGTGTCTCTCACAAGGCCACAATCAAAGTGTTGTCCAGGACTGCAGTCACCTCAAGGTTCAATTGGTGGAGAATATGGCTGTTTGTAGGATTCAGTTTTTCACAGGTTATTGGACTGAAGGCCTCAGTTGCTTGCTGAATATTGCCCAGAGGCCTCCCTCAGTTCCTTGGTATATAGACCTCCCCACAGGACCATTCACTACATAGTAGCTTGCTTCTTCTGAGTAAGCAAGCCATAAAAGCCACAGAGAGATCAAGACAGACATCAAAGTCTTTTGTAACCTGATCTTGGAGATGACACCCTGTCACACTTGCTGCATTCTAGTTATTAGCTGGGGCCGGCAAATAGCCATCTCCTTTTTTCATTGAGTTGTTAACCAGTTGAAAAATAAGACAAACAGGTAAGGCAGACCTGTAGCTTGACATTGGTTTTGTGTTAATGAAATCAGTTGTTCTATATGAAAATACTAAAGGAGCCCTCTTCCAATTATTTTAAATAGGGAAATTTATTATGCATTACAAATCAACCCCAAACTCCCAACCAACTAAAACACATTAAAATGTCCATGCATAAAGAAGAAACTGTCATATAATGATATAAATGCTTGAAACATTGTTTCCTTGGTACCAAACCAACCAAAATTAATATGGCTGTTGACAAACAGTTGCTTTGTCTGCAGTGATGTTTTTCTTAGTACCAGGAACATCCTAGCCACAAATCCCCTCTGTTGATACTGGGAGCACTTTAAAATAGCTATGTGTACTTCTGATTCATCTAAACTTGATTCATTCTAAATGCCAATTGTATTTGGAGTGAAACTTCTAGATGTTTCCCACACATTCTTTTGTTAAAAATGTTGTATTGATTTTTAAAGGCATAAATGTAGTTTTTTAATGCAACCCTCATTCCACTGAGAAGTACTTAGGTAAAGTTTAGCTATTAAAAACCAAGAGGCATTCTCCTGAGAAAACATTAATCAAGGACAAATTCTGTGTGGCATACCTGTGTCAATTTTGTTGCAAATAGTGCTTATATTGGAAAATGTGATTTATATCTGTGGACAAGCAGGCTCGAAAATTCTGCACTCTAGAATTAGACTTATCTGTTGAGTCATAGATCATGTTTGGAGAACTGTAAGCTTTCCCTGGAGGGAAATATTGAAAACATTTTTCTCCATAGAAAACATTCCCATTATGTTGAAAACATAAGGCAAGACCAGAGCACAACATACCATTTTGGAAGGTAGGCATCTCCCAAGAAAAAGGAAAGAGGAGTGGGGCAGAAAATCACCTTCACACTCCCTAGTCAGATCTAGTCACTCTTTCTGTGGAGGGGCTGACAGAGGCCAGAAAGAATACTCTAGTGAGCTCTCTCCACGTGTAAAGAAACCACTGAGTTGGGAAGAAACGACCCTCATCACAAACCATGTAATGTTCCAATTCTTTACATGCATGGATCTCACAATGGCTTTGTAAATTTGGTGCTGCTATCCTTGTTCCCATTACAGATGGGAGAATTTGAGAGATGAAGCAACACATCAAAGGAACAGGAACAAAAAGGAAGAGAAAGTGGCACATTTGAGACTCAAATCTAGGTTTCAAATGCGCTTTACCACAAAGTTATACAGCCTTACCATTTTGCATACTTTGCTTAACTCTTGACTGTAACTGGAAGTGGAACGTTGCTGGATTTTCAGCTGGTAGCGCCATGATTTTTGACAAATTTTCACTGGTAAAATTTTATTGAAGTTTTAGGGTCCGCTTTGTTTCTGTCTTTGTCTAGGCTGGAAATTCTCCTTTGTTCAAATGATGTTCATCAGTGTCAGGTTTCAACAGGAATATTTAATTTCAAAACTTTAGAGATCACTTAGATCCATCCAAGGCTTTCCTGAAATCAATACCATAATTACATTTATCCTTTCATTCTTCTTTTATCCTTTCATCCTCTTCTGATCTCTTCTATACTTTGTAGTCAGAATTATGTGCTGAAATGCAAAATCACTCTTAAAATCTTGTAATGGCATCCCATTGCTTACAAGATAAATCCCAAGATCCTTAACCAGGCATGTGACTTCATGTTTTCATCCCTGCTTTTCTCTCCAGCCTAATTTCTCATTCTCATTCTAGAATGACAAGATTTCAATCATTTGAAACTATCTGCAGCTGGCATAGTTTCTCTGAAGAGGGATGTAGAATGCTAAAAGTTTTGACTCAATGATTTAGTGAAACTTAATCGTAAAATCAGAGATCTCCAAAAGGCTTCAGATACATCTTCATCTGGCTCCCCTTACCTGCCCCAAGACGCCCCTAATATATTCATGACAAGTTGTTAGGGCCGTTTCTTTAAAAATCCAGAGTTTTGGCTGGGTGTAGTGGCTCGCACCTGTAATCTCAGCACTTTGGGAGGCCAAGGCAGGCCGATCACGAGGTCAGGAGATCGAGACCATCCTGGCTAACACAGTGAAACCCTGTCTCTACT